>NC_141024.2:34738333-34930000 GCF_052040795.2 Danio rerio
TGCCTAAGCAGCAGAACCATGTTTTTAGGATCTAAAAATTATTATTATTTTTTTTAAGTCTCAAGCAAAAAGGATTTGAATGTCGCCGCCTGCTGGTACATGAAGAATTTGGTCAATACTGAAGAATTTTACACTCAAATGTTTGCATTTTATCAGCATGCTGTAATCCATTACTTAAGCAGAAAAAGTCATTTTTAGACTAGTTTGTTGGTCAGTTGTAGTCAGTGCAATGCTAAACGTTATTGTTTCACTATAATTTGTTCATTTTGTTTCACATCGTTCCACAGCAACATCATATAGTTAAGAATACTGTACAATGTTTTAGAACAATTTATTATTTTAGTGTCCATTTCATTCATCAAGTTTAAAATTGGGGGCATCCATGTTTTTTTGACATACTTTAAACAAGAGTTTCTGCAGGTTTCACCAAGTTAAATTTAAGAATTTTAAAGATTTTTTAAGACCATTATGACTGAAATTTTAGACTCATAAAGGGCTAAAGGGTAAGGAATTTTTCAAATGGCTAAGATGAAAAGATTTTATTTTGCCCGATGAAAAAATATCATAATTTAATTATACAATAATAAATAATATTTTTAAAAATTATATTTTAGATATTTTTTAGCAAAAGATTTAAAATTCTGTGTAGCAACAAGTAAGCTTTACTTGTATCCATACACTTTTTTTCCTAAGTAAACTTTCTTTAAAATTAATAAATAAATAAATGAACAAATGCTTTAAACGTTTTAAAACCTATAATAAACAAAATATATGCACAACAATCTGTCTAGGTCGATGTCCTCAGCAGTAATGGAGCACGTTTAAACAAATGTTAGTGTAAGTAAATATTTAAACCATTATGATAAATAGAGTTAAAATGACCTTTTTGAATGAAAAGTTTTATTGAGATGGGTTGTTGGTGATTGTAGATTGAAAATTTAGATTTTGGAATTTAAGGCACCGCAGAAACCCTGTTTAAAAGCAACAGCCCCGGTAATTAGCTATTATAATAATGATGTAATTCTAACTCAGATACTATCTGTGAGAACTAGTAACAACTACTAGAAACAAGTTTAAACCCATAAAGAAGTTGATGAAAAAATTGTGATCAACGTGACATATGCAAATGAAAAGTAAAAGTCAACACTATCACCGTAATAGCAGATATCTTCTATGAGAATACTGTAGGTCAAATATCGTCAGCTCATTTGAACTTTAATTTATTGTTTTTGTTTATTTTATATAGCACCAGTGCTCAAGGACGCTTTACCAACAGCAGGAGAACAAGAAAAACAATAACCTTAAAAAGGTAGAGAAAATGGGAGACTAATAATACATTAAAATAATGACAAAAGACACGAGAGCAAGTGACAAAAGAAACTCATTCCTGTCTTTCAATGAGTGCTTTTGTGCGTTTAGGAGAACTAGGCAGCACACTCAGGGCTGCAAGATGGATTTAATTTAGTAGCCTGTTCTTAATATTAAAATATATCAGTATGAAAACCAACCTGTTTGTTCCTGCAGATCTTCCTGTTTGACTGTGAATGTCTCTTCAATCTTTACATCTTCACTCTCCTCTTTAATAAACGCCATCTTTATAACAGTGTGGAGATCAGTCGCTTCAGCAGGAGTTTTTCTCTCTGTGTTTGGACTCTTAATCCAGTTCAAAATGAACAAAACAATGAACAGAAACAAAATAATTTCTCTTCAACACTTGCTTCAATGGTTTCTTTATTTGAGAGTAATTAACAAAAAGAAATCAGGTGAAACATTTAATTAAAACACTTATTATACACTTTTCTGTTGTTTTATTCAAACAACAGCCTTCAGTTACTGAGAATAAAATAGTACTACTAAAATACTAAAATAGTTGTATAAAGGGTTAAAATAATATTTCCAACAACAGGAACATAATATAGCATCGTATAAAAAACTTAAAATTTTAGAACTTTAACTTTAAATCAGTTTATATCTGTAAACGTTTTAAAACAAACCTTTCTCCAGTTGAATCACAGCGACGAAGCGGCGCTGCCTGATGACGTCACGCGCCACGGCAAAATAAAAGTCTTTTTTGTTTAACTTTTTTTGCCACAATCTGTTGCAGTCATGACTTATTGATACATTTCTCCCATGGTTTTCACTTTACACTTTGTCTGCTCTCTCTCTCTCACAAACCTTAAATCTAAACATTTTCTTAACTTTTTTTAATCCACTTTATAATGACTTGTATGTCTACAACAAATTACTTTCCTATTAATATCTGAGTCCAAATCTCATCCTCATAATTATGACCTCTTCTATTTCTACAACTTCATAGGCCTATATAGGGTTTCTTTTTTCACATGAATTGTTGTCTCTTATTATCTGTGTTCCACGTTTCCTGCCATTCTTTAGCAATATCTTTAGTAATATTTAATTTACCTTTACTTACATAAGCATTAAAAGGGGTAGTTCACATAAAAATTACAATTCTGTCATTTACTCATCCTCTACTAATTTCAAAACTGTTTCTGCTGAATGCAAATAAAGAGAATACAGGGGCAAAAAACAGCCACTGTATGGTTCAACAGTTCCTATGGACTTGGGGGAAACCAGAGCACCTGGAGGAAACTCATGCGAACATGGGGAGAACACACAAACAAAAATGTCAACTGACCCAGCTGAGACTCAAACAAACGACCTTCTTACTGTGAGGCGATCAGTGCTACCTACTGCACCACTGTGATGCCTCACATGTATAATTATTTGAGGTATTAAACTGGTATTGGATAAGAACTTCGCTTACAAATAGTTGTTATTTTTAAAATGTGTGAAAAGACACCTATCACTTCCTTGTTTTTACATTTCTCTCTTATTTTCTCAAATTTATCTTTTCCCATCAGTCCCCTTGCATTAAGACAGTTTAAAACCATTAAAAAAAATGAAATTAAAAACCTACACATCCTCATTGTCCTTCATCTCCTTTCAACGCTTTCAACCAAAAACTCCTTCTGTTAAAAGAGACAAAGATTAAAAGCATTTTAAAATAGATAAAATATTTAAAAAACATCATTTTTCTTCATCTTCTTCCAGTCACCTGAACACTTCATACCTATTTACATATTTAGCTCTGTTCTTTGTTAAAACTTTTTTCTTTGCCATGTCCAAGTTTGGTTTTACCTTCCTAAGTTCTTCTTCTTAAAAATCCTCTTTCCACTTTGTTCTTATCCACATTTTCCATCCTTGTTTCTTCATCCTTTGCCATTCCTTCAGCTTGACCAGTCTTTCTTAGTTCCTCTTTTTCCACAGGGCTTAAAAAAGTTTTAAAACTGTCCCATATTTCCATTTGTGACCACTGTTCATCTTGTCCTGATAACTGTACTTCATTCTCTTCATTTTCGTTTTTTCCTCCCTTTTTGTTCATCTTGTCCTGGGGTCCATTGTTCGTATGTGGATAACTCAGTTAACAGGATTTGGTTAGTGATGATTTCACACGATCCAGGATCGTTTAGTTCTTCCAAACTCTTCTGAGAGTTGTTGTCCGCAATAGTTCTGGTAGCTCAAATCTGCTAAGGAACAGGCTAATTTCATATATACAGGATTAGATCAGGTCAGTTCAAGGCTTGAAAAATGATGGAGGTTAGAAGGGAAATAGAATTAAGGAGGGTTAAGAGTGGAAGGGATGACTGGATGAGTAGGGCTGGAGTTTTCACTGGAATGTGGAGCTGGAGGCCAAGGGAAGGGAATGGGAAGTCAGAGAGTGGTGTCATCCGGTGAATTGTCGATGTTTTGGAATGTTATGGTAGGTGCAGTTTGTCTTTTTCCGTGGAATTGGTTTTTATTGCTTTTCTTAGTTGCTTTCTTTGATGGTCCGGGGAGATTTCGTGCATGCGGGGCTGTGGTGGGCTGAGGATAGGGGGTGTGGCGGGAGCGAGCGGTGGGCTGAGGATAGGGGGTGTGGCGGGAGCGAGCGGTGGGCTGAGGATAGGGGGTGTGGCGAGAGCAAGCGGTTCTGCTGTCCTGAGAGGGTGGAATTGGTGACGAGATGGATTCATAGAATTTTAGTAGTTCCATTTTATTGCAGCGGCTGCGGATAGAGATTCCAGCATTTATGAGGGTCTGGTGGAGTTCGGTCACTGTCATCTTATTGGAAGTGAGGGATGATGATCTTGCGGAGGCGTATGAAGAAGCTGGTGAAGGTGGGTGGCGATTTGGAGTGACAGAAGATGGGGATTGTGTCCTTGCGGACGTAGAGCGGATAGGCCTTCAGCCTCTTATTGGAGCCTCGGTCTCAAGTCTGCTTCCAGGCTGAGCTTGGTGTTGTTGAGCCAGGGCTGGTGTTTCAGGGAGAGCGGAGATTTTGTCTCCGTCCATGTTGCTGTCGATGATGTGAGAGTAGATTTGATGCTGCTGTTTTGTTATTTCCGCTGTTATTGTATTGCTGCTGTTGTTGTTGATTTGTTGTAGTCAGATGATGTTTTTAGAATTGTTGATGGGTTGTAGAGAGATGTTGAATTTTAGAAGCTTGTGATGGAGCTGGCGCAGTCCTGTCAAGAGCTTTCTTCGGAAAATGAAGATAAGGGAGTCATTTTTTGCCAGGCTTCTTATAGTGAGTTTGGATAAATCTGATTGGCTAACTAATGATTGTAGATGAGAGACCATCTGCAGTCAATCATATTACGTGCTTCTCTCGAAATTAGTTTGTGAAACTTCACTAAATGTAGGCTGCCATTCAGACTTAATTGTTGATTTCAAGAATACAATTGTTGATTTCAACAACTAAATTGCTACTAGTAAAAATTGGTTTGTCCTCCACACACTTCTCAACTGTTAAATCCTCTCTTCCCTCACACACATTTCTCACTTCTTGATGTAAATAGTGCAGCAGAAACACTCTGTTCTACTTTAATATCCTGCCTGAGTGAGATCTGTCCTGTTGCCACCAGACCAATGCACCCTACTCCCTCTAACCCCTGGCTGTCAGATGGTCTGGGAGAATGGTTAGTGTTGGGGTTAGGGCATGTTCTGAGATAACATTGAACAGCACCCAGGGCAACAGAGAGATCATGGCACAAATCAAAATCCTCCACTGACCTTAGCAAGTACCAAACCCAGCTGGCATCATTAACCTCCCAACTCCATTCGGCCAAATTCCCATACTACCATTACAAAATTAACACCACTTCAGACATCCGCAAACTATTCAGGGCATTTTATACCCTGCTCTGTCCACCTCCACCAACTCCCTATCAGCTGGACTCCTTCTTTACACACACAAAAAAAAAAAAATTAAATTAGAAGTCTACTTAAGCAGATGTAACGGAGGCCAGCTAGTGAACTGCTTACTCATCTGCATACATCACCTTCCCTTTAACTCCACACATTCAATACAATTTCTCAATCAAGCTGGGATCATCCACCATTACTCCATGTAGTTCGGTAAGAAACCTTAGGGTGATACTGGATGATCAGTTTTCCTTCAAAGAGGACATTGCTAACACAGCTCCATCGTGCAGAGCTGCACTTTTCAACATCAGAAAAATCAGACACCTCTTAACAGATCATGCAGCACAAATTTTAGTGCAAACTCTTGTCATTTCAAGGCTGGACCCCGACAGTTCTCTTCTAGCTGGATTCCCATCCTGCACCCTTAATCCTCTACAGATGCTCCAGAACACCGCAGCTCATATGGTCTTCAATGAGAGCCAACTCCTCTCTTTATGTCTCTGCATTGGTTACCACTCGAGGCTCATATCAAGTTTAAATCACTGGCACTGCACCCTTTTACCTCCACCTACTGCTGAAGGTCTACATCTTCTCTAGAAGCCTCTAATCTGAGAGTGAGCGCAGGCTATAAATCACTTTCCAAAACCTTTTCATTGACTGTTTCATGCTAGAGCAATGTCTTCTTGTAACATTTTGTGTACAATAGAAACAAACTTACAAGATATTTTACTACATGAAATTCCCAAGCAGTCTGTTAATGACTTACACTGAGAATAATGGTATGGAGTGTGGGCCCGCCCTCCATGGCAACTGCTCATTGGAAGACAGTGCCATTGGGATGGAGCAAACCAGATTACTTAAAAACTGCAACAGTAAAACTTTGCTTTTTGCATTAGCTCACTCATGCTCGCTGCTACTCTCTGCCCCCTCTCGCCTTGCTTTCGGACACTGCACAGCCACTTAAACGGTCGCAAAAACTTTCCATGCAACCTCTTAAAGTTTAGGAACCGCCGAAACTGCAAAAAAAAAAAAAACTTATGCAAACCGACTCTCAGCAGAGTCTGTCATCCCAGTAACCCGGACAACTTCCACTCACTCACAAGCTAGTGAATCCCAAGGCCTTCACTGAAGCTGAGTCACTAATCCATCAGGAACGGCGTGTTTTGTCGAGGGCAGTCGGTGTAAGAAACTCAAACAAATGTTGTCTCTTGCTGATGTGGTGCAAATTGATCTTAAGCAGTTAAATCAAATCTTTGCTTTTGTGGTTTCTCATAAGGTTTCTCATAAGTGATTCTAAGATATAGTAAAAAGAGATAAAATAATTTGGGACGGTTGTCAATTCATTTTGCACAATCACCAGAATTGAGAATCACTGCTCTGAGGTACTCAAAATAACAAACTATCATACTCAAAATGAAATGCCTTCCTAAAGTTACTTCTCTACTTCAGTATATCCCTGTAAATATTTTTTTTACAATATTTAAAAGAGTTTGATAATTTAGTCAATTAATTTCTCCGGAACAATAAGCATCCTAGGTTGCCTAGGAGAACATTGCAGCAGCCAGTTGATAAAAAGGGTTGGGGCATCCTGGCAATTATTTTATTATTACACCTTCAGGCCGAGACATCTCACTCACTAGTCTATGCTTCCAGAGATAGCTCCATCTCGGTTTATGGTTGAACAAGCCATCCTACTTTCCCTTCCACCACTGCAATATCTATCCATCCATCTATTTATTTATTATTATTATTATTATTGTAAATGTGACATTTTTGAGGCTGATCTCAAAAATATAATAATTTTTACTGACAGAATTTTAGGTGCAGGCTAGGACTGTCTCTGCCATTTGCAAGTAATGTTGTCCTTTTGGCTTCATAGGACATGGACCCTCAACATGCAGTGGGCGATTTGCTGCTGAGTGTGACTTAGCAGGGAAAGAAACAGCACCTGTATGTCAGAAACCATGGTGCTTGATAAAAAAGGTGTCCATCTCCAGATTAGAGGAGAATCCTTACCTCAAATGAAGTTCAAGTATCTGGGTTTTTTTTTTCATGAGGAATGAAATGTGAGATTTAAAGATGAATCAGTGCAGCGGCAGCAGTAATGCAGTTGATTTGATTGTCTGTTGTGTTGATGGAGCTGAGTAGAAAGGCAATGTTCTCAGTTTACTGCTCAATCTAGGTTCCTACTCTTACCTATGGGTATGACTGAAAGGACAAGATCTCGGACACAACTGGACACGTTTTACAAAAAAGTGTTATGCTTGTTTGAGTTGCAGCATAAAAGAGAGATGAGCCAACAAAATAGCCTGAATGCAAATTATTTATTATAAAATGTAACTCGTAGAACAATTAATTAAAGCAACCAACAAATGTCTACGGATAATAATGAAGATAAAGAACATAGGATATAAATCACAACAACACATAAGGTTAAAGGGTCAATGAGATGGCAGGTCTTGACATGATGACTCCGGAGTAGCCACAACGACCTGGAGTAGCTAGCATAACAACTTTTATTTATCCATTAATGAGTAATGCAGGCATCCAATCAGGATTTACCACATACTCCAATCTGGAGTTTTGGGATCATCACAGTATATAAATGTTGTAAGACTGAATACCTGTTGCTCTGCCTAAATCATAAAATATTCATCAAGTTCGTATTCTACTCAAAAAAAGTAAATCTAGTGAACTAGAAAAAATCTTGAACCTAAAAGTAAAGAAACTTTACTAATAAAAGATGCAACACAGGACAAATGAATGGACTTTTCCAGTCATGTTTCTCATTTAGGGAGTCAGACAGAGAGCATCATCCAAAACAACACTAGCTACATAAATACACTGGAGAGTGGAGTACAGATGCATCCAATCTTCTTCTGTTTTCAGATGTGTTAACTGATTAAACCTCTTGTCACAGTGTGAACACTTGTACGGTCTCTCCAGTGTGAATCATCTAGAGCAGTTTTAATTTGAGCTGTAAGAAAAGTCTTCTCACACTTAAGCACATATACTCTATCACACCAGTGTGGATCTTCATGCGTTCATTAAGGTTTGCTGATCTGTTGAAACTCTTTCCACATTGGGTGCATGTGAATGGTTTCTCTCCAGTGTGGGTCTTTATATGTTTAAGGTCTGATAAGTTGCTGAAACTCATCCCACACTAGAGTTTGAGCATGCAAAATTCTGTTGTACAACGCTGTGAAAAGGGGTGGGATTAAACAACATGATTAGACATAAATGGTTTATCTCCGGTGTGTCTCATCATGTGTCGATTAAGGGATGATGAGTGGCTGAAACTCCTCCCACACTGAGTGCATGTGAATGGTTTCTCTCCAGTGTGGATCCTCATGTGTAAATTAAGGTGTGATAAGAAGTTAAAACTCTTCCCACACTGAGTGCAAGTAAATGGTTTCTCTCCAGTGTGGTTTATCATATGTAGATTAAGGTTTGATGATTGGCTGAAACTCTTCCCACACTGAGTGCATGTAAATGGTTTCTCTCCAGAGTGGATTCTCGTGTGTTGATTAAGGTGTGGTTTGCAGTTAAAACTCTTTCCACACTGAGTGCAAGTAAATGGTTTCTCTCCAGTGTGGATCTTCATGTGTTGATTAAGAGAGGATGATTGCCTAAAACTCTTCCCACACTGAGTGCATGTGAATGGTTTTTCTCCAGTGTGGATTCTCATGTGTTGATTAAGGGAGGTTGATTGGCTAAAACTCTTCCCACACTGAGTGCATGTGAATGGTTTCTCTCCAGTGTGGATCTTCATGTGTTTATTAAGGAGTGATAAGCTGTTAAAACTCTTCCCACACTGAGAGCATGTGAATGGTTTTTCTCCAGTGTGGATCCTCATGTGTTGATTAAGGGATGATGAGTGGCTGAAACTCTTCCCACACTGGGTACATTGGAATGGTTTCTCTCCAGTGTGGATCCTCATGTGTAGATTAAGGTTTGATGATTGGCTGAAACTCTTCCCACACTGAGTGCATTTGAAGGATTTCTCTCCAGTGTGGATCCTCATGTGTTGATTAAGGTGTGATGAGCAGTTAAAAGTCTTCCCACACTGAGTGCAAGTAAATGGTTTCTCTCCAGTGTGGCTCATCATGTGTAGATTAAGGGATGACGATTGGCTGAAACTCTTTCCACACTGAGTGCAGGTGCAGGTGAAACAATTCTCGTCTCTCCTTTTCAAAATACCAGCAGTCTGTAAATGAGCTTTTTCCTCATTTTTGACATGATGTTCCTCCTCTTTACTCACCTTATTCTCTTCAATTGGGTCTGAAATAAATAAATAAAACATTAGTTTTCATTAAGTCTTAAATACTCTCATTAAAAAATGAAAAGTGAAAAGACACTGGAAACATTGGCTACACACACTGTAATTTTGATGCACATTAAATGTAAAATATAAAAGATCATGTTTTGTTCGGCCCATTAACATGTACACATTTAAGCAGGTTTAATTAATCTTTATTTATCTAGTGCTTTTACAATGTAAATTGTGTCAAAGCCGCTTAACATAGAAGTTATAGTAAATTGAAACCATGTCAGTCCAGTTTTCAGAGTTCCTTACATAATTGATCATAAAAGTCATTTTGGTCATTGATAAGACACAGATTTGAAAGCTGTAAATGGCCTATTTTTATTCCTATATATTCACAATAACAAAATCTTTTTTGTAAAATTTGTAAAGCAGACAGGAAAAACTTGTTCATTCTTTGCCTGAGTGGTAAATGCATCAGAAAAAATGTTCTGGGGTAAAAGCTGAACAAACAGCTGAATATTTGCCTCCTCGCAGACATGAGACATACCTGTAGAGCATCTGCATAAAGGCTGAAATGTGCACCTTTCCCTTTGTGTGCTGTTGGGTCTTTTTCATCAATTCTGGGGTGATTTTGAGGCTTAGTTTGGAAAAAAACTTTCTCTGTTTAAGCAAATGAACTGATATTTAGGAACATCTTGTTTTGACATATTCTGGGAAAATGCTTTGGGAAAAAAAAAAAAAACAATACACTCTGGGCAAATTTACTCTTTTCATTATATTCATGGCTGTTTTTTCTCTATTGGCCTCTATTATTAAAACATTTTTTTGATTGCAAAGCCATGACAGCATATAATCATGCATTTATGATTGTTGGTATTTCCTGTGACGACAGTCAACATTGTTTAATTTGTCTCCACCCATGGGACGGCTAAAAGGAAATGGGTAAGAGTATAAAAGAAGAGGAGAGTTGAAGAGGCCAGCATTATGTGGTGTGCGGAAGAAAGAGAAGTTGACTGAACTGTTGCATTGTGGGGACAAGTAGAGCTGGGGTGGCCGGCCGGTCAGAATCGGCAGGCTAGCGCAGAAGCTCAATTGAATATACTGGGGTAAAATAAATGCTGATATTACAGAGACATGGCGGGGAAAAATGTAATGTAATGAAGTGCTTCTTGTACAATCTGAGACCCACTTTATATCAGATATCACTCGAGCAGTGGAGATTGCTGATTTCTAAAAAAAGCAGACCTTAAACACGCAAATTTTTGCTTTGGCATACCGGAAGCGCTTAACCCAGGTTACTGGCAAATTAAAAGTCCTATTAGCATGCTTCGGCATATACCCTATTATTGCACAGCCAATTTACACAAACTGACTATAGAAACACTATTCTGGTTTTCCAACATCTGAAGATGTACCTGAAATGTACCTGTTTAATTACAGAAATCCTTGCCTATTAGTCTTTATTGGCCAGACGCCTGAGTCTTCTCAGGTGAAAAAAACAAACCTGCCATCCCACAAACATTGAATATTAGAATTGTTTTCACATCTTTAACTCGAGGACCTTAAGTACACCATCTGAGGCTCTGCAAAAAGTTTTATGAGGTTTGGCAGCCTTTCCTATCCCACATTGAACGCTCAGGGGTTATTATATCCTATGTGAGAGTTTATACCTAATTTCTTAATTTGTTTTATCTGTTTTATTTATTTATTTGACTTATTTATTTTTCTCTTTCTCCCTTTTTCTTTATGGGTGTAAGTATTTCTGTATCTTTGTACCGTTTTAATTTTTTGTTCAATACGTGTGTTGTGGAAAAATTTAAGACTTTTGAAAAATAAATAAAAATATTTGAATAATAAGAATGTAAGCAGTACTAAAACATAGTTTTTAGAACTAGTAATAATCCCATGAATCTAGTTACAGTGCATGTCCCTGTCAAAGGTCTGTGAATTTAAGCTTATTATTCACTAAAGAAGGACAAGCCATTCTCGTAAGTGACTTTGTTCTTTGTGTGACTGAAATGTAAGCAATAGCTGTGTTTCCACCCAAAATGCAAATTAAATTTATTTGCAAAACTGGAATATCACATAAAAGATGTGCGAATAAAGCAGCGTTTCCATCCGATGAATCAAAGAGAACAAAATCGTCACTTCCTAATTAACTGGCGCCAAATATCAACAGTAAAAACAGAACTCACAGTGGTAGAAGACGCTACATAAATCTTTTTTGTACTTAATAAATGACTTTCACCTCAGAGGATAATGCCGACACACAATGAACACGTGGTGACGTTTGAAGCCATGAGACGTTTGAAAAACGTTGAGGTGGTATACCTTGAAAAGGGGTATCGTCCCATGCCTAAGCAGCATAACACTTTTAAGATCTAAAAATTAATTATTTAAAAAAAAGTCTCAAGCAAAAATATTCCAATAGCGCCGCCTGCTGGTACATGAAGAATATGGTTAATACTGATGAACTTCACACTCAAATGTTTGCATATCATCACCATGCTGATTTTCTTCATTTCTTAAGCAGTAAAAGATATTTTTAAACTAGCTTGTTGGCCAGTTGTAGTCAGTGCAATGCTAAACATTATCTTTTAGTCTCATGTCATCCCAACATCATCATATAGTTTAGAACACTGTACAATGTTTTATAATAATTAATTGTTTTAGTGTCCATTTCATTCAGCATATTTCAAATTAAGGGCATCCACGTTTTCTGACATACTTTTAATCGAGGTTTCTGCAGGTTTCACCAAGTTAAATTTAAGATGTTTTAAGAGATATTTAACACCATTATAAATGAAATTTTAGACTATGGAATTTTTCAAATGCCCCAGATGAAAAAGATTTGTATTTGTCCTCTCAAAAAAATAGTATAATTTAATGCATTTAATAATATAATAATTGAATAATAATAATATTTAAATATTTTTTATATTTCTTAGCAAAAGATCTTAAATTTTGTGTAAAAACAAGAGAGCTCTACTTGTATCCACACACGTTTTTCTAAAATAAACTTTCTTTAAAATAAAAAACAAACAAGCAAATGTTTTTAAAGTTTTAAAACTATAATAAACTAAATCTATGCGCAACAATCTGTCCAGGTCGATGTCCCCAGCAGTAAATCCATGGAGCACGTTTAAACAAATGTTATTGTAAGCAAAATAATTAAACTATTATAATAAATAGAGTTAAAATGACCTTTTTGAATAAAAAGTTTAACATTTATTGAGATAAATTGTTGGTGATTGTATGGGTTTTGGCCAGATTGGGTAACAAAACATGAACAAACAAAAATAAAGACTTAAAGACTAAAAAAGATTTAAGACCTACAACACAACATTTCAGTAAATTTAAGACTTTTTAAGGCCTAAAATTTTAGATTTTGAAATTTAAGACATTTTAAGACACTGCAGGTTTCAAATAGGGAATAGCCCTGGTAATTAGTTAATATAATTATGATGTCATTCTAACTCAGTTACTATCTGTGAGAACTAGTAACAACTACTAGAAACAACTTTAAACCCATAAAAAAGTTGATTAAAAAAAGGGAATTGTGATCAACGTGACATATGCAAATGGGAAGTACTAAGCCAACACTATCACTGTAATAGCAGATATCTTTTATGAGAATAGAATAGGTCAAATATTGTCAGCTCAGACAAACTTTTTAAATTGATTGTTTTTTATTTATTTTATATAGCGCCAGTGCTCATGGACGCTTTACAAACAGTAGGAGAACAAGAAATGCAATAACCTTAAGAAGGTAGAGAAAATGGGAGACTATTAAAACAGAAAAAGAATGACACGAGAACAAGTATGAAAGAAACTCATTCCTATCTTTAAATAAGTGCTTATGTGCATTTAGGAGAACTAGGCAGCACACCCAGGGCTGCAAGATGGATTTAATTTAGTATTCTTATTATTAAAATATAACTGAATGAGGATCAAATGACTGAGTTGGTTTTTGAGAATGAAAACCAACCTGTTAGTTCCTGCAGATCTTCCTGTTTGACTGTGAATGTTTCTTCAATCTTCACATCTTCACTCTCCTCTTTAATAAGCGCCATCTTTATAACAGTGTGGAGATCAGTCGCTTCAGCAGGAGATTTCCTCTGTGTTTGGACACTTTATTCTGTTTAAAATGAACAAAACAATGAACAGAAACAAACTTATCTTTAACATTTGCTTTGACAGTTTCTTTATATGAGAGTAATTAACAAAAACAAATCAGGTAAGTCTGAGCAAGAAACAATAGCCACAAATGAGCTGATTAAAACTAGTGACGTTACTACATGTCAGGATAAAAACAATATTTATAACCAAATAAACAAACAAACAAAAAACTGAATAGTTGTAAAGAAGCTTTTAAAAATGACTGAAGAACTTAATACAACGTTGAACTATGCATCCACACATGTTTAGATTTTACATTTTGTAATGTTAGCATTCAGATATTATTTGAGTGTAAATTCAAAATGTGCAACTTACCTTTTCTGTCTTCAATTAAGAAGTGGGATAAAAAAGGCCTCAGTTGGTTTTTCTTTGTAGGTTGTTGTTGTTAATAATCCCAATGTAGGAATCTACAATCGTAGTTTGTCCTCCAAAGTTGTTCTCTTACAGCTAAATCAGATAATGAAGCATCCGTTAGAAACACAGAATATATAGATGCAACCCTGCTGAGCTACTGGATCTGGAATGTGATTGGATAAGACTCAATTGGCCCCCATTAAAGCTGGTATAAAGATGCAAATGAGCAGTGGGGAGCAGTGAAGACTCAAGACACATAGAGTGGGGGATGGGAAGTTCAGCAGCTTTACAAACCAGTTTTACAGAGAAATAATGATGTATTGGGAAAATAAGTTGACTTTAGCCATCATCATTTGTTTTGTTGCTGTTGTTTTATAGGACTATTGATGGAAGCTTTTTTATTTTGGCTGCTGCATTTTGTAGTTAATGGTGATACACCTATGTTGAGGTATTTTGATTTGAAACACATTTTAATTGTTTTTTTTTTCCCAAGCTGGTTTTTATTTAAAGATGCAAATGAGCATTGAAGACTTAAACCACACTGATGTCTCAACACACACAACTACATTCACTTATATAATAGTTATGTAAGTGATACTATTATACTGTGATATATCATTATTCGTTAAAAGAAACAATTTCTAATCTTCACAGTGAGGTTTTATTTGTGTTAAGTTCAGTCAATATAGTAATATTAGCAATGTTTTTGTCATTTATTTGTAACTTAACCTGTTCTTTATGTGAGTTTAGAGTCCTTTACTTCTCCTAAAGCACATGCAGCTCATTACTGCTTCCTGTAAACTGTCAACACACTCAACAGGTCAATTATTTCTTTCCAAAAGTGTCTATAAATTTTTATGATCAAAATGTAACTTGTTTCTGTGCCAATTTTTTTTTCTTTCCTTCGTTTTTTAGTTGAACAGAACATGTGTGAGCAGCTCATCTTTCTCGAAAGCCTCTTATTCACCTGATATGTAACATATGTTTTTCCCTCTGATTATCAGTTGTGTTTGTGCATACAAATATGCATAGACATTCACAAAAGCATATATAAGATACCCTGTGACAAAACCTTTTTTAACACAGTAAAGCGATCACATACTGTCCATTTTTTGCTACTTTTGGCCTTAGAAGATAATTGTTTGTACATTAATCACAAATGGGTAAGACACACTGTAACTTCAAACTCATTTGTGTTAATTCCAGGTGCTGTGAAATGTTATGTACAAGCTGCAGAAGCAATCAGGTGTGAATAAAGTGCCATATATCTGATCCAGTCCTCCAGCATCTTTTTTGCTTCAAATAAAGTCTTTTACACTAAAATAATTATAGAATTGGTCTTTTGTTGCTAATAATTGATTTATACTATCTGAAATATAACTAATTCTATTATATAGCTTTATCTCTCAACCATGAGAAGGAGGGAAAATGCACTCACTCACTCAATTCAGTCGAATCAATGAGCAAAAAACACAACACATTAAAGCTTACCAAGACATATCTCACAGCAAGAGAGATCTGTTATGGTACAGGCACAAATCAAGCGACACAAAGAAACCAAGAAAGCAACTTTAAATCAGAAACTTCCACACCACAGCACAGCAGCTTCTAAGGTAGGCTCATATATATATATATATATATATAGCTAATTTATTCATTTTCTTGTCGGCTTAGTCCCTTTATTAATCTGGGGTCGCCACAGCAGAATGAACCGCCAACTTAACCAGCAAGTTTTTACACAGCGGATGCCCTTCCAGCCGCAACCCATCTCTGGGAAACATCCACATACACACACTCATACACTACGGACAATTTAGCCTACCCAATTCACCTATCCCGCATGTCTTTGGACTGTGGGGGAAACCGTAGTACCCGGACGAAACCCACGCGAACGCAGGGAGAACATGCAAACTCCACACAGAAACGCCTGTTGCTATACATATATATAGCAGCTGGGCATAGTGAATCTGAAAGCAAGTTGGGCCGCGGTCACACTAGAGTTTTTGCTTGCAAAATTCTTTCGTACAGCGCAGCAAAAAAGGGTGGGATAAGACAATCCAAAGCGACTGATTGCTCCATATAGCTCATGTTTTGATCTTCTATTGGTCTCATGCACTCACGTGATGCGAGTTTCAAGCTTTGGTCTTACCTTTGTGGAGTCCACTATTAAATCTGTCATGCAGCTATATATTTATAATTAGAAAATAATTACGTCACAAGTTAAATTATTGTAAAGGCAGTTTATACAGGGTAATTCAATGACAAGAGTTCACTTTCTTAACTACACAATGCAGAACTTTTAATGTGATTAACCTGCTCCACCTACACCAACTACAGCATTTCTCAGATTTCTTTTTCACTATGGTGTAATTACAGTGGTGAACATCACATACAACAACAACTGCACTTACTCCTGTAACTTGTTTGCAACAATGAAATTTAAATATCTGTTTCACATATTCATTTAAATAAATGCTCATCATCATGTGCAGTCATCTTTATTAATAGCTGCCTAATAGGCCAGACCATTAACTGAATAGTATTGTTTTACATATATGAAACCTGTTAACAGGTATAGCTGTTCATGCCAATATCAACTTGATAACCTAAAGCATATTACATGAACAGGACCTGCCTAACATCTCTTAAGACAAATAAGCATAGTGTCTATAACAATACATGCTTGATTGCCCAGATCATTACATCTGAATGGTGCCTTTTCGTAAGCATAGTTCTTCACCAATACCAGTTTAATACCTCAAATAAAGACACAGATGTGAGGCGTCACAGTGGTGCAGTGGGTATCACGATCGCCTCACAGCAAGAAGGTTGCTGGTTCGAGCCTCTACTGGGTCAGTTTGTATTTCTGTGTGGAGTTTGCATGTTCTCCCCGTGTTCGTGTGAGTTTCCTCTGGATGCTCTGGTTTTCACAAAGTCCATAGACATGCGGTGTGTGTGAATGAGTGTGTTTGCATGTTTCCCAGTAATAGTTTGCAGCTGGAAGGGCATCCGCTGTGTAAAGCATGTGCTGCTGGATAAGTTGGCAGTTCATTCCACTATGGTGACACCTGATTAATAAAAGGACTAAGCTATAAAGAAAATGAATGAATATATGAATAATATTACACGAGTATCAGTTTCTGTATTTCTGTTTGTTTTAATGGCCAGTTGATATTGCAATAAAAAAATTAATAAATCAATTTTAAAAAAGCAGTGCGATGTGGCTCTCAAGAACGATTGTCCCACTACCTTTTGTTTCAATCCCCTGAGAACTTTGGTCATCTTCAGAATGCAAATGAAGACAATTTAGATGAAATCAGAGAGCTCCCTCATCTGTTCCCTCATCTGTCATAGACAGCAAGAGTCCAGAGATGCTTGGTTTGACAGTGGTTTTTCTGGAAAAGTAACCAAAAACATTGTCAAAACCTGTGAAGTGACTTTAGTGGTTCAATTGTAATCGAGTTCCAAGAACATTTTGAGTGCCAGAAAATGTTGAAAAAAAGCAGCCATGTCCAAAGTAGGAGCTGTTAAACCATGTAGTGGCTGCTTCTTGACTCTGTAGCCTATTCTCCTTATTTGCATTCAGCAGAAGAAACTCAAACAGGTAGTAAGGGTAAATGAAATATTATTACTGAAGATATTGCTAAAGAATGGCAGAAAACGTGGAACACAGCTAATAAGAGATGACAATTCATTTGAAACAATAAGAAACACTATATAGGCCTATAAAGTTGTAAAAATAGAAAAGAAAATAAGGGGTCATAATTATGAGGATGAGATTTAGACTCTCATATATTAATAGTAAGTAATGTGTTGTAGACATGCAAGCCATCATGAACTGGATTAAAAAAAAGTTTCTCAAAATTGTCTTAAAATGTTTAGATTAAAAAATTTGATCAACTTTAAATACTAAAGTGTGTGTTTGTGAGAGAGATCTAATCTATTTTAATTTTTATTAATATTTTTTTATTTGATCAATATTTTTATTTTTATTTATCTATTTTTATTTTATTTATTTCTGTGTTTTTTCTGTATTATATTTTATATCCATATTTGTTTGCACTACTGTCGTGTTTGTACGTATGCAATATGAATGTACAGTTATTTGTCATGCCAATAAAGCACCTAAAATGTGAAATGTGAGAGAGAGAGAGAGAGAGAGCAGAAATAGTATAGAGTGAAAAACAAGGGAGACATGTATCAATAAGTCATGACTGCAACAGTAAGGGGCAAAAAAGCTAAACAAAAAAAGACTTTTATTTTGGCGTGGTGTGTGACGTCATCAGGCGGCGCCGCTTCAGCGCTTTGATTCGCGTGATTTTTTTTCCCAAACCAGTTCAGCGCAAACCACGCCCCCTACGCGAAAACCCCACCCCGCTGCTGTGACTCACGTCCGTGGCTCGATTTCATTGGTCCAGCAGCTCCAGCTTTATCACAATGGCAGCGAACACAAACTATTTTTTAATAAAAGACCTAAAATACGAAAGGTTAACAAAGTGCGTGTATGAAATAAAACGTAGTACAAACAATCTACAGCTTATATAAAAAGCTGTGTTTAATGAATAAAAATAGTGCCAAAAATACATGAAGTAAACACACACACAACAGCATCTTAACAATGAGGAAACTTTACTCAAGTACAAAAACCAGCAAAAAACACACAAACATAATATTTATTTAAAAAACATTTTTATATATTATTAATTTAACACAGCCCCTGCATGCAAACATAACCTCTTTATCTTTCGCTGTCTAGTATAAAATAGTTAAATTGAAAGATTTATTCTGACAATATCTTGTATTAATTCAGAGAAGTGGGATAGGAATGTGTATAATTTGTTGTCAAAATTCAGATATTTTGCAAAATAACCCTTTTTTTTATTAAAGAATGTTACATTTGTGGTATCAAATTTGAAAATATTTGAAATATATAATGTTTAATGAAACTAAAAGGTCCTGTTAGACTCAAATTTAAAGAATTAAATTATTTATTTATATTGTCAATGCTTTGGGATTTGTGGATATTTCTTTTATAATATTGAGTAATAAATGATTTACTGAGTAATTAAGTTTTTAATTAAATTGAATAAAAAAGTAATTTAAAATACAATTGTATTTATTTTTAAATTATAACTAGTAATAATCAATAATGAATTACGTTTTCAGAGTAACTTACCCAACACTGCACATAATCTGCATATCAGATGAAAATCAACTGAAGCACAAGCACATTGAACTATACCTGTTTCTATACAGAGTTTGAATGTTTAATAACTGCAAATGAGACCAACATATGTTCTGCAGGCCTTTCAAATAAGGCTTTCATTTAATGCTGAAAACAAGTTAAAATTGATCATATGATTCCTCTCACAGTGCCTATTGTTTTACCTTTAATGACCAGAAAATGAGAATAATCTGTTGGACAGCAATAATATTCATTGTTAGAGCCCTCCCATAAAAAATAAATAAACAATACCCATTTTGGTAACACTTTATAATAACTACATGCTAATAATGTATTAAGCATTAGCAAATTTAATTCATCATTTGTTAAGCATTAACTCTACATTAACAGAAGTTATTAAGCAGTTTGTAACTACAGATACAAATGCTCTATTCTTGATTTATAAGCACATCTATAATGTGCTTAATGATTGTATTTTCATACTTTGTTAATACTAATTTTTTCAATACTTAAGTATTGTATCATTTACAAACCAATTATTTGAGAGTACTTTGTGGCTTTTAAAGATCATTTAGAACGCATAAGTAAATAATAAACCATTCAAATTAACATTTATATATCTTATTATTCAGGCATATACTAATAATTAATTTGTATGTTAATAAATGCTTTAGTATTTTAACTTCATCCAGTTTTGTGACCTAATCTAAAGTGAGGACTATTTATGCTTTATAAATCCCTTATAAATAACAATTAAAGGCTCAGTTATCTTCTAAACAGGGGAAAAAATTCGACTTGATTTATTTCTTATCATTTGAAGATACATGAATGAATCTGTATCAAATGAAAAATACATTTTTGCAATCTTAACTAAAATAAAGTTACCGTACAGTTTAAACTTCGCTAAATAACATTATAATGTTGCATCATAATATATTGTTAAATTATTATATTGTTGTTGTTTTTTTATCCAATTTTATGTCGTATTTTGACATTCCTGTTATTCGGCAATGTTTAAACTTTACAGTAATTTTATTATTTAGATAGGATTACAAAGATGTACTGTTCATTTGACACTGAGCCTTTAATTGCCATTTATTAGGGATTTATAAAGCATAAATTGTCCTCACTTTAGAAATAGGTAGAGTGGCTCTGATAGGCTAGTTGGCTTTTGCAGAGGTGGCCAATCCTGGAGCTTAGTTGGTGGCATCAGTGGCTCTGGAAGCGTTGGCTATGGCAGCAGCAGATCTGCCAGCTCTAGCACCACGGGCTCTGGCAGTTTTGCTGGAATGGGTCTGAATGTGGTTGAGGCTTTGTGAGCGGTTCTGTTGACAGTAACTGGTGAATCTGGCAGCAATAGCTCTGGTGGCAACTGGCAGCTCAGGCTCTGACATGGTGGCATCTTAACAGCGTTAACTCTTGCAGTGGTGGCAACTACAGTGACCCCTACAACCTTGTGCCTCAATGCACATTGTACAAGCGCACAGAGGTTGAGTAAGTGGGAATATGGGGATCATTGTTCCTGAAAAAAAAATAATAAATTACACAAAGAAACTTAAAAAAAAATATTAGTACAATTTTGACATTTCTAACTCACCTACTTGATCCTCCCCTTTTGTCTACAGTCTTTACCAAAGTGCAAACCCTTTTTGCCCCACAGCATATTTTTGGACAGCCGTTGTTGACTAGCCATGCCTGATCGAACATGAACATTGTGCTGGCACCTTTAATGAGCCCACAGAAAAAAATATAAATGTTTAAATGTTTAAGTGTGCAGAAATGTTAGATATTTTTATTTTACATTTAGAAATTTCAAACGTTTACAACAATGATGCAGCAGTATTCTAAATGATCTGTCAACAAAACATACAGGAAATCTGTAGGACATGTATGTAGCATTTGTTCTCAGATTCATTCATTATTTTAATGAAGCATTTTTACCTAAAGATCACCTCAGATGAGATAAGTGAGTGAAAGTTTACTTTGTTCTATAAAAGCAAGGTTTTGTTGTTTTTGTGAGTATCCACAAATAAAAAAACAGTTGCTGCTTTGAATGGTCATTCTCTTATCTTAATGACCAAAATGACAGAATATTTAAAGATTTACACTGCCATTAGAAAAAAAAATACATATATACACACACACACACACACACACACACACACACACATATACAAGCATACCTGCAAGTTTGTCAATATCGTGAGTTAAAGCTTTTATGCAGTGAATATTGGATACTTTTAATTATTTAGCATTTAAATCAAATGAATAAATGCCCATCATCACAGACAAGCATGCAGGCAGTAAATCACTAAATGTCTCAGAAAGTTATATGTTTATTAATAAGGACTGTCATCAATATAACCATTGCAGCTATTTTATCTGCACAGACTTGTTTCTAGGTGGTCTGTCAACTCACAGAAATCATGTATATTTAAACTAATCAGAGGACGACTGAGGATCTTTAAAAAGGTTTCCAGAAAAGTGTGCCATATGCATCAGAAGTTGCTTGGCATGATGTCTGAGGCTGAGACTATATGATTTCAGAATCACTGTGGCTGTGCATATGAAAATCTGTCTATCCAGTCATCTATCCATATGACCTGTCCTAAGTTTATACAAATACTGGAGCCATCACAAGGGTAAAAATCTCACTGGACTATTACAAATCATTAACCAAGTCAATGTTAACTGAGATTTCTAACTGGCACACTAAAGCAAAATATATTAATAAACATCTCAATTTGTGTGAAGAATCTAAAATTTTTGAACAGTAGAACTATGTATGTTTACAATATTTACTGTAAAGTTATTTTCAGTGTGTTACATATATATAGTGTAACAAAGAATGAACTGATTTGACATTGTCCCTTTTTAGGTTTTGTCACTGCCACTCTCCAACTTACTCAAGACTCACTAAGTTTTTTTATCCATTCCTTTACTCCCCAAATCTCTCAATGCATTTTTTAGAATTGCTTCAAAACATGTGTGGCCCAAATGTGATTTACTGTTTGTACGGCCTAAGCGATAGGTGCAGAAGTGGTATTTATTCTCGAGGCAACCAGTTCTGTAAAAGTAGAAATAATTTACCTGAAAGAGTGTTCACCCATAAACATTTTAACTGAGAAATCCCAAAATTTTACAGTAAGCCAAGTTTATTACAATAAAAGTAATAATAATAATTTATATTATTTATAAATCTTTTAATGTTGTTCAAACGTTTGAGATCCATATTAGCTTTTTTTGCTCATCAAGGCTGCATTCACTTTAATAAAAATACAGAAAGTTGCATTATTGTGAAATGTTAATAAAATTTAAAGTAATATTTATATTTTGATGTAAATCGATCATTTATTCCTGCGATGTGAAAGCTGAATTATCAACATTATCACTCTAGTCTTAAGTGTCACACCATAGTTCAGAAATCATTATAAATGCTAATTTATTATCATTGTTGGAAACAGTTTAATTAAATTAGTTTTCAGTCAATAAGAAACACATTATTTTAACTTCAGCATTTATTTAATTCTGTATTTTGGATTAATTGAAGCATCCTTCTATAAACAAAATTACAATCCTTGCTGATCCCAGATTTTTGAAAGACTGTGTGTACTAAATTTGTAATTTGTGTGTTAAATAAAAAAAAAAACTATGTATTTTTTACCTTTAGATCCGCAGCTTGGTCTTTGGGACTACAATCGTAACTTACTCTCCTGAGGGCGATCGAAAATGATAAAATAAAGATAAAATAAATAAAATGAACACTATAAAAAAAACATACAACTCACATCTCCATGAATAAATTATTAATATTAAACATTATTAAGCAAGAAGTGTTTACCGTTTGTCAACGATAGATCCATTAGAGACGAACTTGATTGATGTGCACTCTGAACTTCTTTCTCAGACGACAAGTAACAACGTTGCCCAATGAAATCGCGCGTGTCACAGCTGCGGGGTGGGGTTTTAGCGTAGGGGCGTGGTTTGCGCTGAACTGGTTTGAGAAAAAAAATCACGCGTGTGGTATATTTGCCGACGTATAACAGAGACTGAAACATTGCTCACACTTGTCTGAGGTGGTCATTTTGACTGCAATCTTGTTTTAGGTTGGCACTTTGTTTTTGAATATTGTATGCTTTTCGAATGCGTATCTGTGCTGCAGTAGAACGCCTTAGCCTCACAGCAAACATTTTGGTTTACAAGCTGTCACTGCTGTCTTCCCAGGAGAGTGGCTGTACTGGTTTCTTCTGGAAGTCCTGAGGGATGTACGGGACCAAGACATGAGAGCGGTTGGGGCAGCCTTTGAACCCAGGAGAGCACCCCACAGGCTCTGTGCTGGCGGCCCCAGAAACTCGATTCACTCCAGAGTAGAACCGAACAACTCCGGCAGGGGAAAACCGCGACCGCACTGCACTGAGAGCAACGCAAAAAAATCCTGAACGAGCCAGCCAGGAGTCGAACCTAGAATCTTCTGATCCGTAGTCAGACGCGTTATCCATTGCGCCACTGGCCCAGTCCGCATCGGCAGTGCTCATTAGCATGGTCCTTGGAAAGAGGACACGGCTCGGTGAACATGGAGTTCCTTAAAAGCATGCTTTGCTTTGTTGTCATGGCAAGTTGTGGTGTCGATAGGATGCTCTTACACCGAGCATGTGACAGTCCCTCCCAAGAAGAACTGTGATCCAGGCTCTGAGACTTTCTCTTCTCCGGGAGGAGGTTGCAAACGTTAGTTATTTTTGTCAGAGCAGCTGCAGCACACCTGGGTGGAGGCCCACAGCTAGACTTGAGGCCAACCTTTACGCACACCTTCCCTGGTGGTCTAGTGGTTAGGATTCGGCGCTCTCACCGCCGCGGCCCGGGTTCGATTCCCGGTCAGGGAACTTCCTTTTCACCTCCATGCTGAACTTTGAGGAGTGGTTAACTTAATTGGCGAAGGCAAGAAAGCGGCTCTGAGCGCAAAAGATGTCCTTCGAGCCGGAGTCGAAGCAGCGACCTAAGGATTGCCATCATCCCACCTACAGTCCTCCGCTCTACCAACTGAGCTATCGAAGGCTTACGGGGCAGTTTCACAACCACATCCTATAAGGTAGCTGCAGACCGACCGCTGGCCAAAAAGGACAGAAGCAAAAGCACTCAAGCCTTCCCATACCGGGAGTCGAACCCGGGCCGCCTGGGTGAAAACCAGGAATCCTAACCGCTAGACCATATGGGAACTGCCACACTTGAAACCCAGTCTTGGCACAAACTCCAGTTCATTCTGATCGCTGGCACGTCCCTGCTCCGCTTGCACAAGTGCCACTCATACACTTACGCACTCTCTCATACACAGTTTCTTGGTTTCCGTAAACCGAGAATCTTCTGATCCGTAGTCATAAGCGCTAACCTTTGTGCCACCGTCACTCTGTTCAGCACCTTGTTAGCACTTTGCTTGAAGCAAGGACAAGGCTCTGTCAACCCGGAGTTCCTTCACCACACATTCTGCTTTGTTTTTATGGCAAGAGGTTGTGTGGATGGGATGCTCTTACAGGATTCCTGACAGTCCCTCCATAGAAGACCTGAGATCCAGGGTCGGAGACTCTCTCCTCTCCAAGAGTAGGTTAAAAGCAATGGTTTCTTTTGTGTCTGTGTGTCAGAGCCCTTAGGTGTTGCTGCAGCTCAGAGACCTACAAGTGGAGGAGATTACACTGCAAGTCGGCTGGATGACCTCTAAGTGGTAGGCACTTATACCGCACGTAGGCTGGGTTTGCGATTGATGTAGCTGTAGTAGACATTCCTAAAAATAAAAAAAATATATAAACTGCTTACTCTGAGGTTGTGTTTAGGGTTGGGGTAGGAGTAAAATTGAATAAAACACAGCAGGTTACCGTGTGGTTGGGCCTAGGGCTGGGGTAGGTGTGATTTTAATAAACTGCGATAGGTTGTATTCTGTGCCATGTTTGAGACATTGAATCAATGAAACCCACATGGAGGTTTGTTACTGTGAGGTTGGGTTAAGAGTTGGGGTAGGTTGGAAGGTTGATAAAACACAGCAGGAAACTGTGAGGTTGGTTTAAGGATTGGGGTAGGTTTGACATTCAAACATAACTGGTTGGACGCAGTGTCTTGTACCAGACATTAAATGAATGAAAACTCCAGGTTTTTACAGCCCACTTGGGGCTGACCAGGTCGTTTGGAGCAGGCTCCGATTTCTATTTATACCTTTCTCAGTCAGGTAACTTCCTTTTCAGTAGTATGAGCGTCTGCACTGTGTGGCATATTTGCCGACGTATAACAGAGACTGAAACATTGCTCACACTTGTCTGAGGTGGTCATTTTGACTGCAATCTTGTTTTAGGTTGGCACTTTGTTTTTGAATATTGTATGCTTTTCGAATGCGTATCTGTGCTGCAGTAGAACGCCTTAGCCTCACAGCAAACATTTTGGTTTACAAGCTGTCACTGCTGTCTTCCCATGAGAGTGGCTGTACTGGTTTCTTCTGGAAGTCCTGAGAGATGTACGGGACCAAGACATGAGAGCGGTTGGGGCAGCCTTTGAACCCAGGAGAGCACCCCACAGGCTCTGTGCTGGCGGCCCCAGAAACTCGATTCACTCCAGAGTAGAACCGAACAACTCCGGCAGGGGAAAACCGCGACCGCACTGCACTGAGAGCAATGCAAAAAAATCCTGAACGAGCCAGCCAGGAGTCGAACCTAGAATCTTCTGATCCGTAGTCAGACGCGTTATCCATTGCGCCACTGGCCCAGTCCGCATCGGCAGTGCTCATTAGCATGGTCCTTGGAAAGAGGACACGGCTCGGTGAACATGGAGTTCCTTAAAAGCATGCTTTGCTTTGTTGTCATGGCAAGTTGTGGTGTCGATAGGATGCTCTTACACCGAGCATGTGACAGTCCCTCCCAAGAAGAACTGTGATCCAGGCTCTGAGACTTTCTCTTCTCCGGGAGGAGGTTGCAAACGTTAGTTATTTTTGTCAGAGCAGCTGCAGCACACCTGGGTGGAGGCCCACAGTTAGACTTGAGGCCAACCTTTACGCACACCTTCCCTGGTGGTCTAGTGGTTAGGATTCGGCGCTCTCACCGCCGCGGCCCGGGTTCGATTCCCGGTCAGGGAACTTCCTTTTCACCTCCACGCTGAACTTTGAGGAGTGGTTAACTCACTTGGCAAAGGCAAGAAAGCGGCTCTGAGCGCAAAAGATGTCCTTCGAGCCGGAGTCGAACCAGCGACCTAAGGATTGCCATCATCCCACCTACAGTCCTCCGCTCTACCAACTGAGCTATCGAAGGCTTACGGAGCAGTTCCACAACCACATCCTATAATGTAGCTGCAGTCCGACCGCTGGCCAAAAAGGACAGAAGCAAAAGCACTCAAGCCTTCCCATACCGGGAGTCGAACCCGGGCCGCCTGGGTGAAAACCAGGAATCCTAACCGCTAGACCATATGGGAACTGCCACTCTTGAAACCCAGTCTTGGCACAAACTCCAGTTCATTCTGATCGCTGGCACGTCCCTGCTCTGCTTGCACAAGTGCCACTCATACACTTACGCACTCTCTCATACACAGTTTCTTGGTTTCCGTAACCGAGAATCTTCTGATCCGTAGTCATAAGCGCTAACCTTTGTGCCACCGTCACTATGTTCAGCACCTTGTTAGCACATTGCTTGAAGCAAGGACAAGGCTCTGTCAACCCGGAGTTCCTTCACCACACATTCTGCTTTGTTTTTATGGCAAGAGGTTGTGTGGATGGGATGCTCTTACAGGATTCCTGACAGTCCCTCCATAGAAGACCTGAGATCCAGGGTCGGAGACTCTCTCCTCTCCAAGAGTAGGTTAAAAGCAATGGTTTCTTTTGTGTCTGTGTGTCAGAGCCCTTAGGTGTTGCTGCAGCTCAGAGACCTACAAGTGGAGGAGATTACACTGCAAGTCGGCTGGATGACCTCTAAGTGGTAGGCACTTATGCCGCACGTAGGCTGGGTTTGCGATTGATGTGGCTGTAGTAGACATTCATAAAAATAAAAAAATATATAAACTGCTTACTCAGAGGTTGTGTTAAGGGTTGGGGTAGGAGTAAAATTGAATAAAACACAGCAGGTTACCGTGAGGTTGGGCCTAGGGCTGGGGTAGGTGTGATTTTAATAAACTGCGATAGGTTGTATTCTGTGCCATGTACGAGACATTGAATCAATGAAACCCACATGGAGGTTTGTTACTGTGAGGTTGGGTTAAGAGTTGGGGTAGGTTGGGAGGTTGATAAAACACAGCAGGAAACTGTGAGGTTGGTTTAAGGATTGGGGTAGGTTTGACATTCAAACATAACTGGTTGGACGCAGTGTCTTGTACCAGACATTAAATGAATGAAAACTCCAGGAGGTTTTTACAGCCCACTTGGGGCTGACCAGGTCGTTTGGAGCAGGCTCCGATTTCTATTTATACCTTTCTCAGTCAGGTAACTTCCTTTTCAGTAGTATGAGCGTCTGCACTGTGTGGCATATTTGCCGACGTATAACATAGACTGAAACATTGCTCACACTTGTCTGAGGTGGTCATTTTGACTGCAATCTTGTTTTAGGTTGGCACTTTGTTTTTGAATATTGTATGCTTTTCGAATGCGTATCTGTGCTGCAGTAGAACGCCTTAGCCTCACAGCAAACATTTTGGTTTACAAGCTGTCACTGCTGTCTTCCCAGGAGAGTGGCTGTACTGGTTTCTTCTGGAAGTCCTGAGGGATGTACGGGACCAAGACATGAGAGCGGTTGGGGCAGCCTTTGAACCCAGGAGAGCACCCCACAGGCTCTGTGCTGGCGGCCCCAGAAACTCGATTCACTCCAGAGTAGAACCGAACAACTCCGGCAGGGGCAAACCGCGACCGCACTGCACTGAGAGCAACGCAAAAAAATCCTGGACGAGCCAGCCAGGAGTCGAACCTAGAATCTTCTGATCCGTAGTCAGACGCGTTATCCATTGCGCCACTGGCCCAGTCCGCATCAGCAGTGCTCATTAGCATGGTCGTTGGAAAGAGGACACGGCTCGGTGAACATGGAGTTCCTTCAACGCATGCTGTGCTTTGTTGTCATGGCAAGTTGTGGTGCCGATAGGATGCTCTTACACCGAGCATGTGACAGTCCCTCCCAAGAAGAACTGTGATCCAGGCTCTGAGACTTTCTCTTCTCCAGGAGGAGGTTGCAAACGTTAGAGTTATTTTTGTCAGAGCAGCTGCAGCACACCTGGGTGGAGGCCCACAGCTAGACTTGGGGCCAACCTTTCACGCAGACCTTCCCTGGTGGTCTAGTGGTTAGGATTCGGCGCTCTCACCGCCGCGGCCCGGGTTCGATTCCCGGTCAGGGAACATCCTTTTCACCTCCATGCTGAACTTTGAGGAGTGGTTAACTCACTTGGCGAAGGCAAGAAAGCGGATTGAGCGCAAAAGATGTCCTTCGAGCCGGAGTCGAACCAGCGACCTAAGGATTGCCATCATCCCACCTACAGTCCTCCGCTCTACCAACTGAGCTATCGAAGGCTTACGGAGCAGTTCCACAACCACATCCTATAATGTAGCTGCAGTCCGACCGCTGGCCAAAAAGGACAGAAGCAAAAGCACTCAAGCCTTCCCATACCGGGAGTCGAACCCGGGCCGCCTGGGTGAAAACCAGGAATCCTAACCGCTAGACCATATGGGAACTGCCACTCTTGAAACCCAGTCTTGGCACAAACTCCAGTTCATTCTGATCGCTGGCACGTCCCTGCTCCGCTTGCACAAGTGCCACTCATAGAAGACCTGAGATCCAGGGTCGGAGACTCTCTCCTCTCCAAGAGTAGGTTAAAAGCAATGGTTTCTTTTGTGTCTGTGTGTCAGAGCCCTTAGGTGTTGCTGCAGCTCAGAGACCTACAAGTGGAGGAGATTACACTGCAAGTCGGCTGGATGACCTCTAAGTGGTAGGCACTTATGCCGCACGTAGGCTGGGTTTGCGATTGATGTGGCTGTAGTAGACATTCATAAAAATAAAAAAATATATAAACTGCTTACTCAGAGGTTGTGTTAAGGGTTGGGGTAGGAGTAAAATTGAATAAAACACAGCAGGTTACCGTGAGGTTGGGCCTAGGGCTGGGGTAGGTGTGATTTTAATAAACTGCGATAGGTTGTATTCTGTGCCATGTACGAGACATTGAATCAATGAAACCCACATGGAGGTTTGTTACTGTGAGGTTGGGTTAAGAGTTGGGGTAAGTTGGGAGGTTGATAAAACACAGCAGGAAACTGTGAGGTTGGTTTAAGGATTGGGGTAGGTTTGACATTCAAACATAACTGGTTGGACGCAGTGTCTTGTACCAGACATTAAATGAATGAAAACTCCAGGAGGTTTTTACAGCCCACTTGGGGCTGACCAGGTCGTTTGGAGCAGGCTCCGATTTCTATTTATACCTTTCTCAGTCAGGTAACTTCCTTTTCAGTAGTATGAGCGTCTGCACTGTGTGGCATATTTGCCCACGTATAACATAGACTGAAACATTGCTCACACTTGTCTGAGGTGGTCATTTTGACTGCAATCTTGTTTTAGGTTGGCACTTTGTTTTTGAATATTGTATGCTTTTCGAATGCGTATCTGTGCTGCAGTAGAACGCCTTAGCCTCACAGCAAACATTTTGGTTTACAAGCTGTCACTGCTGTCTTCCCAGGAGAGTGGCTGTACTGGTTTCTTCTGGAAGTCCTGAGGGATGTACGGGACCAAGACATGAGAGCGGTTGGGGCAGCCTTTGAACCCAGGAGAGCACCCCACAGGCTCTGTGCTGGCGGCCCCAGAAACTCGATTCACTCCAGAGTAGAACCGAACAACTCCGGCAGGGGCAAACCGCGACCGCACTGCACTGAGAGCAACGCAAAACAATCCTGGACGAGCCAGCCAGGAGTCGAACCTAGAATCTTCTGATCCGTAGTCAGACGCGTTATCCATTGCGCCACTGGCCCAGTCCGCATCAGCAGTGCTCATTAGCATGGTCGTTGGAAAGAGGACACGGCTCGGTGAACATGGAGTTCCTTCAACGCATGCTGTGCTTTGTTGTCATGGCAAGTTGTGGTGCCGATAGGATGCTCTTACACCGAGCATGTGACAGTCCCTCCCAAGAAGAACTGTGATCCAGGCTCTGAGACTTTCTCTTCTCCAGGAGGAGGTTGCAAACGTTAGAGTTATTTTTGTCAGAGCAGCTGCAGCACACCTGGGTGGAGGCCCACAGCTAGACTTGGGGCCAACCTTTCACGCAGACCTTCCCTGGTGGTCTAGTGGTTAGGATTCGGCGCTCTCACCGCCGCGGCCCGGGTTCGATTCCCGGTCAGGGAACATCCTTTTCACCTCCATGCTGAACTTTGAGGAGTGGTTAACTCACTTGGCGAAGGCAAGAAAGCGGCTCGAGCGCAAAAGATGTCCTTCGAGCCAGAGTCGAACCAGCGACCTAAGGATTGCCATCATCCCACCTACAGTCCTCCGCTCTACCAACTGAGCTATCGAAGGCTTACGGAGCAGTTCCACAACCACATCCTATAATGTAGCTGCAGTCCGACCGCTGGCCAAAAAGGACAGAAGCAAAAGCACTCAAGCCTTCCCATACCGGGAGTCGAACCCGGGCCGCCTGGGTGAAAACCAGGAATCCTAACCGCTAGACCATATGGGAACTGCCACTCTTGAAACCCAGTCTTGGCACAAACTCCAGTTCATTCTGATCGCTGGCACGTCCCTGCTCCGCTTGCACAAGTGCCACTCATAGAAGACCTGAGATCCAGGGTCGGAGACTCTCTCCTCTCCAAGAGTAGGTTAAAAGCAATGGTTTCTTTTGTGTCTGTGTGTCAGAGCCCTTAGGTGTTGCTGCAGCTCAGAGACCTACAAGTGGAGGAGATTACACTGCAAGTCGGCTGGATGACCTCTAAGTGGTAGGCACTTATGCCGCACGTAGGCTGGGTTTGCGATTGATGTGGCTGTAGTAGACATTCATAAAAATAAAAAAATATATAAACTGCTTACTCAGAGGTTGTGTTAAGGGTTGGGGTAGGAGTAAAATTGAATAAAACACAGCAGGTTACCGTGAGGTTGGGCCTAGGGCTGGGGTAGGTGTGATTTTAATAAACTGCGATAGGTTGTATTCTGTGCCATGTACGAGACATTGAATCAATGAAACCCACATGGAGGTTTGTTACTGTGAGGTTGGGTTAAGAGTTGGGGTAAGTTGGGAGGTTGATAAAACACAGCAGGAAACTGTGAGGTTGGTTTAAGGATTGGGGTAGGTTTGACATTCAAACATAACTGGTTGGACGCAGTGTCTTGTACCAGACATTAAATGAATGAAAACTCCAGGAGGTTTTTACAGCCCACTTGGGGCTGACCAGGTCGTTTGGAGCAGGCTCCGATTTCTATTTATACCTTTCTCAGTCAGGTAACTTCCTTTTCAGTAGTATGAGCGTCTGCACTGTGTGGCATATTTGCCCACGTATAACATAGACTGAAACATTGCTCACACTTGTCTGAGGTGGTCATTTTGACTGCAATCTTGTTTTAGGTTGGCACTTTGTTTTTGAATATTGTATGCTTTTCATTTTTCTCATTAGCATGGTCGTTGGAAAGAGGACACGGCTCGGTGAACATGGAGTTCCTTCAACGCATGCTGTGCTTTGTTGTCATGGCAAGTTGTGGTGCCGATAGGATGCTCTTACACCGAGCATGTGACAGTCCCTCCCAAGAAGAACTGTGATCCAGGCTCTGAGACTTTCTCTTCTCCAGGAGGAGGTTGCAAACGTTAGAGTTATTTTTGTCAGAGCAGCTGCAGCACACCTGGGTGGAGGCCCACAGCTAGACTTGGGGCCAACCTTTCACGCAGACCTTCCCTGGTGGTCTAGTGGTTAGGATTCGGCGCTCTCACCGCCGCGGCCCGGGTTCGATTCCCGGTCAGGGAACATCCTTTTCACCTCCATGCTGAACTTTGAGGAGTGGTTAACTCACTTGGCGAAGGCAAGAAAGCGGCTCGAGCGCAAAAGATGTCCTTCGAGCCGGAGTCGAAGCAGCGACCTAAGGATTGCCATCATCCCACCTACAGTCCTCCGCTCTACCAACTGAGCTATCGAAGGCTTACGGAGCAGTTCCACAACCACATCCTATAATGTAGCTGCAGTCCGACCGCTGGCCAAAAAGGACAGAAGCAAAAGCACTCAAGCCTTCCCATACCGGGAGTCGAACCCGGGCCGCCTGGGTGAAAACCAGGAATCCTAACCGCTAGACCATATGGGAACTGCCACTCTTGAAACCCAGTCTTGGCACAAACTCCAGTTCATTCTGATCGCTGGCACGTCCCTGCTCCGCTTGCACAAGTGCCACTCATACACTTACGCACTCTCTCATACACAGTTTCTTGGTTTCCGTAACCGAGAATCTTCTGATCCGTAGTCATAAGCGCTAACCTTTGTGCCACCGTCACTATGTTCAGCACCTTGTTAGCACATTGCTTGAAGCAAGGACAAGGCTCTGTCAACCCGGAGTTCCTTCACCACACATTCTGCTTTGTTTTTATGGCAAGAGGTTGTGTGGATGGGATGCTCTTACAGGATTCCTGACAGTCCCTCCATAGAAGACCTGAGATCCAGGGTCGGAGACTCTCTCCTCTCCAAGAGTAGGTTAAAAGCAATGGTTTCTTTTGTGTCTGTGTGTCAGAGCCCTTAGGTGTTGCTGCAGCTCAGAGACCTACAAGTGGAGGAGATTACACTGCAAGTCGGCTGGATGACCTCTAAGTGGTAGGCACTTATGCCGCACGTAGGCTGGGTTTGCGATTGATGTGGCTGTAGTAGACATTCATAAAAATAAAAAAATATATAAACTGCTTACTCAGAGGTTGTGTTAAGGGTTGGGGTAGGAGTAAAATTGAATAAAACACAGCAGGTTACCGTGAGGTTGGGCCTAGGGCTGGGGTAGGTGTGATTTTAATAAACTGCGATAGGTTGTATTCTGTGCCATGTACGAGACATTGAATCAATGAAACCCACATAGAGGTTTGTTACTGTGAGGTTGGGTTAAGAGTTGGGGTAAGTTGGGAGGTTGATAAAACACAGCAGGAAACTGTGAGGTTGGTTTAAGGATTGGGGTAGGTTTGACATTCAAACATAACTGGTTGGACGCAGTGTCTTGTACCAGACATTAAATGAATGAAAACTCCAGGAGGTTTTTACAGCCCACTTGGGGCTGACCAGGTCGTTTGGAGCAGGCTCCGATTTCTATTTATACCTTTCTCAGTCAGGTAACTTCCTTTTCAGTAGTATGAGCGTCTGCACTGTGTGGCATATTTGCCGACGTATAACATAGACTGAAACATTGCTCACACTTGTCTGAGGTGGTCATTTTGACTGCAATCTTGTTTTAGGTTGGCACTTTGTTTTTGAATATTGTATGCTTTTCGAATGCGTATCTGTGCTGCAGTAGAACGCCTTAGCCTCACAGCAAACATTTTGGTTTACAAGCTGTCACTGCTGTCTTCCCAGGAGAGTGGCTGTACTGGTTTCTTCTGGAAGTCCTGAGGGATGTACGGGACCAAGACATGAGAGCGGTTGGGGCAGCCTTTGAACCCAGGAGAGCACCCCACAGGCTCTGTGCTGGCGGCCCCAGAAACTCGATTCACTCCAGAGTAGAACCGAACAACTCCGGCAGGGGCAAACCGCGACCGCACTGCACTGAGAGCAACGCAAAATAATCCTGGACGAGCCAGCCAGGAGTCGAACCTAGAATCTTCTGATCCGTAGTCAGACGCGTTATCCATTGCGCCACTGGCCCAGTCTGCATCAGCAGTGCTCATTAGCATGGTCGTTGGAAAGAGGACACGGCTCGGTGAACATGGAGTTCCTTCAACGCATGCTGTGCTTTGTTGTCATGGCAAGTTGTGGTGCCGATAGGATGCTCTTACACCGAGCATGTGACAGTCCCTCCCAAGAAGAACTGTGATCCAGGCTCTGAGACTTTCTCTTCTCCAGGAGGAGGTTGCAAACGTTAGAGTTATTTTTGTCAGAGCAGCTGCAGCACACCTGGGTGGAGGCCCACAGCTAGACTTGGGGCCAACCTTTCACGCAGACCTTCCCTGGTGGTCTAGTGGTTAGGATTCGGCGCTCTCACCGCCGCGGCCCAGGTTCGATTCCCGGTCAGGGAACATCCTTTTCACCTCCATGCTGAACTTTGAGGAGTGGTTAACTCACTTGGCAAAGGCAAGAAAGCGGCTCGAGCGCAAAAGATGTCCTTCGAGCCAGAGTCGAACCAGCGACCTAAGGATTGCCATCATCCCACCTACAGTCCTCCGCTCTACCAACTGAGCTATCGAAGGCTTACGGAGCAGTTCCACAACCACATCCTATAATGTAGCTGCAGTCCGACCGCTGGCCAAGAAGGACAGAAGCAAAAGCACTCAAGCCTTCCCATACCGGGAGTCGAACCCGGGCCGCCTGGGTGAAAACCAGGAATCCTAACCGCTAGACCATATGGGAACTGCCACTCTTGAAACCCAGTCTTGGCACAAACTCCAGTTCATTCTGATCTGATCGCTGGCACGTCCCTGCTCCGCTTGCACAAGTGCCACTCATACACTTACGCACTCTCTCATACACAGTTTCTTGGTTTCCGTAACCGAGAATCTTCTGATCCGTAGTCATAAGCGCTAACCTTTGTGCCACCGTCACTATGTTCAGCACCTTGTTAGCACATTGCTTGAAGCAAGGACAAGGCTCTGTCAACCCGGAGTTCCTTCACCACACATTCTGCTTTGTTTTTATGGCAAGAGGTTGTGTGGATGGGATGCTCTTACAGGATTCCTGACAGTCCCTCCATAGAAGACCTGAGATCCAGGGTCGGAGACTCTCTCCTCTCCAAGAGTAGGTTAAAAGCAATGGTTTCTTTTGTGTCTGTGTGTCAGAGCCCTTAGGTGTTGCTGCAGCTCAGAGACCTACAAGTGGAGGAGATTACACTGCAAGTCGGCTGGATGACCTCTAAGTGGTAGGCACTTATGCCGCACGTAGGCTGGGTTTGCGATTGATGTGGCTGTAGTAGACATTCATAAAAATAAAAAAATATATAAACTGCTTACTCAGAGATTGTGTTAAGGGTTGGGGTAGGAGTAAAATTGAATAAAACACAGCAGGTTACCGTGAGGTTGGGCCTAGGGCTGGGGTAGGTGTGATTTTAATAAACTGCGATAGGTTGTATTCTGTGCCATGTACGAGACATTGAATCAATGAAACCCACATGGAGGTTTGTTACTGTGAGGTTGGGTTAAGAGTTGGGGTAGGTTGGGAGGTTGATAAAACACAGCAGGAAACTGTGAGGTTGGTTTAAGGATTGGGGTAGGTTTGACATTCAAACATAACTGGTTGGACGCAGTGTCTTGTACCAGACATTAAATGAATGAAAACTCCAGGAGGTTTTTACAGCCCACTTGGGGCTGACCAGGTCGTTTGGAGCAGGCTCCGATTTCTATTTATACCTTTCTCAGTCAGGTAACTTCCTTTTCAGTAGTATGAGCGTCTGCACTGTGTGGCATATTTGCCGACGTATAACATAGACTGAAACATTGCTCACACTTGTCTGAGGTGGTCATTTTGACTGCAATCTTGTTTTAGGTTGGCACTTTGTTTTTGAATATTGTATGCTTTTCGAATGCGTATCTGTGCTGCAGTAGAACGCCTTAGCCTCACAGCAAACATTTTGGTTTACAAGCTGTCACTGCTGTCTTCCCAGGAGAGTGGCTGTACTGGTTTCTTCTGGAAGTCCTGAGGGATGTACGGGACCAAGACATGAGAGCGGTTGGGGCAGCCTTTGAACCCAGGAGAGCACCCCACAGGCTCTGTGCTGGCGGCCCCAGAAACTCGATTCACTCCAGAGTAGAACCGAACAACTCCGGCAGGGGCAAACCGCGACCGCACTGCACTGAGAGCAACGCAAAAAAATCCTGGACGAGCCAGCCAGGAGTCGAACCTAGAATCTTCTGATCCGTAGTCAGACGCGTTATCCATTGCGCCACTGGCCCAGTCCGCATCAGCAGTGCTCATTAGCATGGTCGTTGGAAAGAGGACACGGCTCGGTGAACATGGAGTTCCTTCAACGCATGCTGTGCTTTGTTGTCATGGCAAGTTGTGGTGCCGATAGGATGCTCTTACACCGAGCATGTGACAGTCCCTCCCAAGAAGAACTGTGATCCAGGCTCTGAGACTTTCTCTTCTCCAGGAGGAGGTTGCAAACGTTAGAGTTATTTTTGTCAGAGCAGCTGCAGCACACCTGGGTGGAGGCCCACAGCTAGATTTGGGGCCAACCTTTCACGCAGACCTTCCCTGGTGGTCTAGTGGTTAGGATTCGGCGCTCTCACCGCCGCGGCCCGGGTTCGATTCCCGGTCAGGGAACATCCTTTTCACCTCCATGCTGAACTTTGAGGAGTGGTTAACTCACTTGGCGAAGGCAAGAAAGCGGCTCGAGCGCAAAAGATGTCCTTCGAGCCGGAGTCGAAGCAGCGACCTAAGGATTGCCATCATCCCACCTACAGTCCTCCGCTCTACCAACTGAGCTATCGAAGGCTTACGGAGCAGTTCCACAACCACATCCTATAATGTAGCTGCAGTCCGACCGCTGACCAAAAAGGACAGAAGCAAAAGCACTCAAGCCTTCCCATACCGGGAGTCGAACCCGGGCCGCCTGGGTGAAAACCAGGAATCCTAACCGCTAGACCATATGGGAACTGCCACTCTTGAAACCCAGTCTTGGCACAAACTCCAGTTCATTCTGATCGCTGGCACGTCCCTGCTCCGCTTGCACAAGTGCCACTCATACACTTACGCACTCTCTCATACACAGTTTCTTGGTTTCCGTAACCGAGAATCTTCTGATCCGTAGTCATAAGCGCTAACCTTTGTGCCACCGTCACTATGTTCAGCACCTTGTTAGCACATTGCTTGAAGCAAGGACAAGGCTCTGTCAACCCGGAGTTCCTTCACCACACATTCTGCTTTGTTTTTATGGCAAGAGGTTGTGTGGATGGGATGCTCTTACAGGATTCCTGACAGTCCCTCCATAGAAGACCTGAGATCCAGGGTCGGAGACTCTCTCCTCTCCAAGAGTAGGTTAAAAGCAATGGTTTCTTTTGTGTCTGTGTGTCAGAGCCCTTAGGTGTTGCTGCAGCTCAGAGACCTACAAGTGGAGGAGATTACACTGCAAGTCGGCTGGATGACCTCTAAGTGGTAGGCACTTATGCCGCACGTAGGCTGGGTTTGCGATTGATGTGGCTGTAGTAGACATTCATAAAAATAAAAAAATATATAAACTGCTTACTCAGAGGTTGTGTTAAGGGTTGGGGTAGGAGTAAAATTGAATAAAACACAGCAGGTTACCGTGAGGTTGGGCCTAGGGCTGGGGTAGGTGTGATTTTAATAAACTGCGATAGGTTGTATTCTGTGCCATGTACGAGACATTGAATCAATGAAACCCACATGGAGGTTTGTTACTGTGAGGTTGGGTTAAGAGTTGGGGTAGGTTGGGAGGTTGATAAAACACAGCAGGAAACTGTGAGGTTGGTTTAAGGATTGGGGTAGGTTTGACATTCAAACATAACTGGTTGGACGCAGTGTCTTGTACCAGACATTAAATGAATGAAAACTCCAGGAGGTTTTTACAGCCCACTTGGGGCTGACCAGGTCGTTTGGAGCAGGCTCCGATTTCTATTTATACCTTTCTCAGTCAGGTAACTTCCTTTTCAGTAGTATGAGCGTCTGCACTGTGTGGCATATTTGCCGACGTATAACATAGACTGAAACATTGCTCACACTTGTCTGAGGTGGTCATTTTGACTGCAATCTTGTTTTAGGATGGCACTTTGTTTTTGAATATTGTATGCTTTTCGAATGCGTATCTGTGCTGCAGTAGAACGCCTTAGCCTCACAGCAAACATTTTGGTTTACAAGCTGTCACTGCTGTCTTCCCAGGAGAGTGGCTGTACTGGTTTCTTCTGGAAGTCCTGAGGGATGTACGGGACCAAGACATGAGAGCGGTTGGGGCAGCCTTTGAACCCAGGAGAGCACCCCACAGGCTCTGTGCTGGCGGCCCCAGAAACTCGATTCACTCCAGAGTAGAACCGAACAACTCCGGCAGGGGCAAACCGCGACCGCACTGCACTGAGAGCAACGCAAAAAAATCCTGGACGAGCCAGCCAGGAGTCGAACCTAGAATCTTCTGATCCGTAGTCAGACGCGTTATCCATTGCGCCACTGGCCCAGTCCGCATCAGCAGTGCTCATTAGCATGGTCGTTGGAAAGAGGACACGGCTCGGTGAACATGGAGTTCCTTCAACGCAAACTGCAACTGCAGTGCACTGACTGAGAGCAATGCAATAAATCCTGATCGAGCCAGCCAAAAGTCGAATCTAGAATCTTCTGATCAGTCAGACACGTTATCCATTGCGCCACTGGCACACACTGTTCAAGGAGTGCTCATTAGCATGCTGTTTGGAAAGAGGACATGGACCGGTAAACATTGAGTTCCTTCAACGCATGCTGTGCTTTGTTGTCATGGCAAGTTGTGGTGCCGATAGGATGCTTTTACACAGAGCATGTGACAGTCCCTCCGTAGAAGAACTGTGAACCAGGCTCTGAGACTTTCTCTTCTCCAGGAGGAGGTTGCAAACGTTAGAGTTATTTTTGTCAGAGCAGCTGCAGCACACCTGGGTGGAGGCCCACAGCTAGGCTAGAGGGCAACCTTTAGCCAGGCCTTCCCTGGTGGTCTTGTGTTTAGGACTTAGTGCTCTTACCGCTGTGGCCTGGGTTCAATTCCTTGTCAGGGAGCTTCCTTTTCACCTCCATGGTAAACTTCGAGCAGTGTTGCCGAAGATCTCTTCACGAAAGCAGCTCTGAATGCAAAAGATGTCCTTCGAGACGCACTGTAAGACGTAATAAGACACACTCTGGCACAGACATCCAGTCTGCACGCTGGAATACACACTATTATCTCATGGTTAAGACGCAGCTTCAAAAATTAGTTTCAAACCGGAAGTACAAATTTGCTTGAAATAACGCAAAAACCGCCAATTTACACTTTTTAGTGAAATATTTGTGTCCTAATAGTGTTTTTAGCAGTGTGGGACACATATACGGCTATCAACAGCTCAAAAAATGTGTTTTGGAGTTTCGTGACCCTTTAAGGTACAAATGGTAGAGAAAATACACAGATGAAAATCTTACTTTGTTTTTCTTTTAACTAAGTATATTTTTATATGTTTTGTTGTTTTGTCTCAAATTATTTTATGTAGGACACAAATGCCTCAAATGCAGCTTTAACATCATTGGAATAAATTATATTTTAACATATTCAAATGGAAAAGCTAACATATTAAAAAGGAATAATTATTTACAAGGTTACTTTTATATCTGCATTTTTATAAACTAAAGCAGTTTTGTCCCAAACCTTTGAAAAATAGTCCATGTTGTCTTTATATTTTTAGATGCTTCATTTATTACTGATTTTTCTTTATGCTTTCAAAATATGTATTTATGCAGTTGAAGTGATATTGTGCTATTTTGCTACATAGTAGAAGTGAACTAGTTTTGTTTTGTGTTAAAGCCACAATGGCCCTGTATAAAAGTGCTTTACTGGGACCTTATAGGCACATTTTGTGCCTGGACTCAACTTAGTATTAGTGGGACCTAACTATTTTGTTAATTACTAAATGCCCACAGAGCATGCTCATAGGACATACTTCTGACTCAGATAGTATACCTATACTTTGCCCATTGTGGCTATATACACTCCACTTTGTTTGGACTTGCTATGGGCCCAAAGTGAACTTCTGTTTCGAGTGGGCCAGCCCACAGTTTGGTCTAGCGACATTGTATATGTTTTTGGTATAGACATGTTTCTTTGGAAATTTGTGCAGTAATACTGTACACTCAAGTACATGAAGGTGAGCTTTAGCAAACAGCATAATACATTCAAAACTATTGTATAAAAATAGCATATCTTATTAAAACAAAGCATATCTTAATTAAGATATAAATTGGATCTCATTGAAATACTGTAGAAATTATCCAAAAGGATTTTTATGTATCGTACTATAAAACAATCCTATAGGAATGGTTCCAAAATATGATCAAAATTCTAATTGAATTCCTTCAAAGAAATCCTATAAGATGCTACTTTTTTGTCTGTTTGGCAGTGCCACAAAAAAATTCTGTGAAACCGGTCCAATCTACTTTTTGTTCATGTTGTTTTTTGTTATGTGCGTCAGCAACTCCCTGGATGCGTATTACAGTTCACAGGCAGTAAAACGGCCCAGTGGCCTAATGGATAAGGCACCAGTCTTCGAAGCTTGGGATTGTGGGTTCAAGTCCCACCTGGGTTGTCTTTGATGCATTTCTTATTAAGTTGGCTATGCAGCACAATCCAGTGTGACCTTCAAAAGCTAGGTTCATACCCTTAGGTCAAAAAGACATGACAATGGAAAACTCTTTAGAGAATATGTTTTGTCATTAGGTGTACACACCAGATTGTCTGAATGCAATATGGTATAGGAATCCTAAAGTGCTGTTTTCTGAGTTATAAGAACTTCCTGAGCCATACAACAGATATGGCAAACGTTAGTATTGGCCCAGTGGCCTAATGGATAAGGAATCAGCCTTCAAAGCTAGGGATTGTGGGTTTAAGTCCCATTTGGGTTGTGTTTGTTGGGTTACATATAAATTGTATGGAAAAAATCCTGACATGTCTCCTCAAAGCTTATGCGTGATGATCTGAGGTCAATAGTTCGCTTCAAATTCTCAGACTTGCTGCACACTTCAATTAAGATTCATCCAATCTTGCGTGAATTATCCAATCACGTTACGCTCTGGTAATGGAGATCTTGACTTCAAGTACCCGGTGGCTTTCAAATAATGGTCTCATGTTAGGTGGATGATGATTAAATGCAAACAAGAAAATAGCTGCAGAAAGGTTGTGATTTCATATTAATGAGAGTGGCCTCGTCTGGAATTTGAAACTCAAGACCAGTCTCAAACCATACCCCAGGACCAATGAGACACGAATGTGGGTGATTACACAAAGAAAATGTTTGTTCATTAGTTGCAAACATAGAGATCCCAAAATCCAGTTTTCCATGCGTTGGCATCTTGTTGAGGGCATACAAGAGCTCCATGACAAAATCTTGGTAACATGGCCCAGTGGCCTAAAGGATAGAGCATCAGCCTCTTGAGTTGGGCGTTGTGGGTTCAAGTCCCATCTGGGTTGTCTTTGAAGGTCTCACTTCAAGTTGGGAGCAAAGTTTGTTGGATGAAACACAGTAGCTGTGAAAACCTTCTAGAGATGTGTTTGCGTGTCATTAACTTCCTTCGTTGTCATCCTTATTACAACCATCCATAAACAAATCTAACAACTGAATCATTGCCGCTACTTTCTTTCAAATCAACTCAATTTTATTGTCACATCATCAGCAGCACGTGTGCTATGATGAGTTAAAAGCTTAGGTGCTGGCTCCAGACAGCACAAAATACAGAGTAATACAGTGCAAATACAACGACAGAGCAAAAAAAAAAAATGACAGTGCAAATACAACGACAGTACAAAATACAGACAGTGCAAATACAACGACAATGTGAAATTGACAGCGATGTGTACAATGAATAGGTGTCCACATAGTTGTAGGCAGTATTGTTTCAAGTATGGATTTTTTAAAGTGCAGTGCATGCTACATATTGATTGTGTGCAGTGAGGGGTATGGTAGAGTCTGTGTGTGGTGTGTTAAGTGTTCATCAGCCTGATAGTCGGAGGGAAGAAACTATCCTTCAGCCAGCTGGTACGTGACTGGATGCGGCAGAACCATCTGCCTGAGGGTAGCAAACGATTTCGTCGGTATAATTGTACATGTTCGACTAATTTAGATTAAAAGTAGATTGTGGGTTCAAGTCCCACCTGGGTTGTCTTTGATGCAGTTCCTTTTAAGTTGGCTGTGCAGCGCAATCCAGTGTGACCTTCAAAAAGCTAGGTTCATACCCTTAAGTCAAAAAAACATGAAAATAGAAAACTCTTCAGAGAAGCTATTTTTTCATTAGGTGTACACACCAGATCGTCTGAAAGCAATAGGGATCCTAAAGTGCTGCTTTCTGAGTTACAAGAACTTCATGAGTCATACAACAGATATAACAAATGCTAGCATTGGCCCTGTGGCCTAATGGATAAGACATCACCCTTTGAAGCTGGGGATTGTGGATTCAAGTCCTTTTTGGGTTGTGTTTGTTGGGTTACATTTAAGTTGTGCGAAAAAATCCTGGCTTGTGTACTCAAATCTTAGGTGTGATTATCTGAGGACAATGGTTAGCTTCGAATTCTCAGACTTGCTGCACACTTCAGTTAAGATGCATCCAATCTTGCTCCAGTCTCACTGTCACATTACAAACCTAATAGGTTATGCTAAGCTCTAGTAATGGAGTTCTTGACTTCAAGTACCCCGTGGCTCTCAACTAACAAACTCATGTTAGGTGGATGATGATGAAATGCAAACAAGAAAATAGCTGCTGAAAGGTTGTGATTTCAAGTTAATGAGAGTGGCCTTGACTGGAATTTGAAACTCTCAAGACCAGTCGCACTATACGCTAGAACCATACCCCAGGACCAAAGAGACGCGAATGTGAAAGATTGCAGAAAGAAAATGTTTGTCCATCAGTTCTTATTTGACGGAATGCAAACTGGCATCGAATTCCTAAAGTGCAGTTTTCCATGCAGTGGCATCTTGTTGAAGGCATACAAGAGATCTTTGATAAAAGAGTGGTGACTTGGCCTGGTGGCCTAATGGATAAGGCATCAGCCTCCGGAGCTGGGGATTGTGGGTTCAAGTCCCACCTGGGTCGATTTTGAAGGTCTCTCTTCAACTTGGGAGCAATGGTTGTTGGATAAAACACAGTAGCTGTGAAAACCTTCTTGAGAGGTGTTTGTGTGTCATTAACTTCCTTCATTGTCATCCATATTTCCTGTTATGACTAAAAGGGTACTCTGTGCTTACATATAAAGCTGGTGGGTTTTTCAAGATCCATAAACAAATCTTATAACCAAACCATTGCCACTGCTTTTTTAGTCTGTATTGTACATGTTAGAATGATTTACAGTAGTTGAGAGTTCAATGTGGCTATTACCTCCATGGCATATACCGCCGCCGCTTAAATGGACAAGCACAAGTTTTTAATGTATGACCGCAGTCTGTGAATATGCCGCTAGGGGGCACAAAGGGATGCGAACAGACAGAAATAGCCTATACAGCAGCTGTAAATATGCTACTGTTCTTATAACTAAAGATGAAACGATAATACAAAGCATTATAATTCCTTCATTAATCATTAAACATTTGTTAACACGCTTTATTATCATTGTAAACTTGTTAAGTGCAATGAGGATTTATTTTGGAAAGTAGAATTGAAGAAATAAAAGACAACTCAAATATAAGCACAAACATTCAGAACAAATAAGTAGGCCTAAATAAATAAATAAAGCAGTCTTTTAGCCTAAATATAAAAAGATGTTTGCTATTTTGATAGAACTAGGACAGTCATTTAATAAGCTTTTTCATTTATATCTTCATTTACATTTTACCTTATGTTTTTGTTGTTGATTAAGCAGAAAAATAAATTGACCTACCTCAAGCAGATCACTAAAAGTATAAAAAAAATCATTTTGCCGCAGGACATAAATGAAGTCCCGCAAGTTTATTTTTAATAATTTAGTTGTAAATCAGTTAATTTTTTTTTTCGAAATGTCAATGTTCTCCTTTAAAGTATAATTGTAGTTTTGTTTTTTTGTTTGGTTTTTTACTTGTAGTAATGGCTCAGTATCTTTGGTATTTGAATTAAAATTTTTAGTCACCTTGCGTGTGAAATATAATTCGCCCATAACCGCGTAAAAAGAAGAAAAAGCTGTCAAAAGTTAGAGCCAGTTCATCCAAATTAGCCATATTAAAATACAGCATGTATGTTAATACAGGCAGAGTGTAAACAAACTCAGGGTAAGGCTAAATTATGCACTTTCCTTTTAAGGCAAGATTTGCGGTGAACCAAGAAGAAGTTTTACCAACCACTTATTTACAAATATTATATGTCAATCATCGTGCTCATGAGTCGATATGTTGCCTTTTTATAGCCTACATGCTACTATGGTGTATAATAATGTTTGGTGGAACAGTAAATTGGTTTAACAACTTGAATTTGGAATCGGGCCAGCCGAGTTGATTTCAGAAAATATTTTTTTTATTATACATATATATTATTATATTATTAAATTACCGCTATTTTGGAGACCATGCGCTTCTTCACCCTCTTCTCCACTGTTTTCTTAAGTTAGTTAAAATGATTTTAAAACATGAAATGTAGGAAAACACAGTACAAATAATCATAAAGGAGATAACGGAAAGACAGAATGGTATAATAATTACCCTTTTTGAGTTCCTGGTCCTCTTTCTGTAAAAAAATGAGCTGTTATTAATGACTAAATAGGTCACGCAGAAGATCAGCTAAGAAAAGTTCTACAGGGTCTGTGGCACTTGCGGCCTTATGGGCTCATACAGGTTGTGAAATGTGGGTGGGACTGCAAAGCTGTGAATCTTTGCCTATCTTTTGGATATGACAATAGCCTGTACTGTATACAGTAGTCTAAATTTATCAATTTAACCTAATCCTTTAGCTTTCTTTGTTTTTTTTTATTATTATTTTTTTTACAAAAAATTTGTTGCAAAGTAGCAATAGGCAAGTTTTTACAGCAACACGCAAATATGTTTCAAAGGATTAAAATATTACAAAAATTATTATTTTCTACATAAATATAAAAACTGCTGCCTCCATGCCTTCTTCATCTCGGGTGGCTTGTTTTTAGTTCATTCATAACAACTTGCTTTTTTTATAATGTTATTATTATTAGCAGCAGTATTGTTTATTATATGCATATTTATATTTGTGTTATTAAAAACAAGCTTAGATTTGTCCACGTGTCTGGTTTTGGACCATATGGGGCATAGCTAAATTATATGTACAAAAAACAATACACAACAAAAGAGTTTTGAAATATTAAATATGAGGCATTTGGATAAGATGACATTAATCAAATCGTGCAAACAGAGCATTTTTCAGGAGAGTAAAACCATCAGAATCCTACCTTCTTTTCTGTCATCCAGTCCTGTGTAAACAAGTGTTAATGTTTTTGTCTGACGTGGTTAAATACAAAAAAAAAATTGTAAAGGTAGAGCTTTATTATAGCTGCTGAGCGCAAGGAAATATAGGCTATAGTCTAGGCTGTATTTTATTACTTGCTCTTATGTCCTGCAACACTTAACGGTTTCCTTTACTTATGATAACCAAATAATATGCAACATCCTTAAACTATTCTCTTAAATAAAGGGAAATCACCTATCAAGTGTCATATAGCCTAGGGAAATATTGATATGATAAGGTTTCTCCTGAGCATTTGGACAGAATGTTTGATGATGTCTATCAAAAAGAGGATGATATAAAATACATTTTATACCAAGCTATTATCGGAAAACTCCAGGGCGCAACTTAACCCAGCTGTTTTTGTCGAGATTCTCCCGTATTTTACCATTTGATCCCGCTATCACGTTTATCTCACTTGATTTTTCAGTTACATCAATGGGTGCTGTTACTGCTCCGGTCAGCTAATCAAAAACTTGTCTGTATATTTACTGGGTGGGTCACAGGTGAATAAGATCAATCTTTGGTTATCCAAACTTTGACCACAATAAAGCTCACTACAAATATGCAGACATCTTCATTCTTACAATACCCAAATAAGCTTTTAGGATCATATGCGTTTAGGCAAGGCAAGGCAAGTTTATTTATATAGCACATTTCATACACAATGGCAATTCAAAGTGCTTTACATAAACAAGAATAAAAGAAACAAGTAAAATAAAAACAAATAATAAAAATGCGTAAAAACAAAACTTAAAAACAGGTAAAATGTGATATAAAAGAATGAAGAAGAAGAGAAAAACATGATAGTGCAATCTGTCGGACGCAGCACAGTGCTCATTCAGTAAAGGCACAGCTAAACAGATGTGTTTTCAGTCTTGATTTGAATGTGCCTAATGTTGGAGCACATCTGATCATTTCTGGAAGCTGATTCCAGCAGCGAGGGGCGTGGTGGCTAAAAGCCGATTCACCCTGCTTTGACTAAACTCTTGGAACTTCTAGTTTATATGATCCTAATGATCTGAGTGATCTGTTAGGTTTGTATTCAGTGAGCATATCTGTGATGTATTTAGGCCCTAGGCCATTTAGTGATTTATAGACCAGTAATAATACTTTAAAATCTATTCTGAATGTAACTGGCAGCCAGTGTAAAGACCTGAGGACAGGTGTGATGTGCTCTGATTTTCTGGTTCTGGTTAGAATTCTGGCTGCAGCGTTCTGGATGAGCTGCAACTGTCTGACTGTCTTTTTAGGAAGACCAGTGAGGAGTCCATTACAGTAATCCACCCTGCTGCTGATAAAAGCATGAACAAGTTTTTCTAAATCTTCACTAGAAACAAAGCATCTGATTTTTGCTATGTTTTTGAGATGATAGTGTGCTGATTTACTGACTGCTTTGACATGACTGTTGAAACTCAGATCTGACTCAAGAGTCACACCAAGATTCTTGACCTTATTTTTTGTCGTTTGACCTTTAGTGCCAAGGTACGCATTAACCTTGAGAACCTCATCCCTGTTCCCAAACACAATCATTTCAGTTTTCTCTTTGTTTAACTGAAGAAAGTTTTGGCACATCCAATTGCTCATTTCATCAATGCATTGGCAGAGGGTGTCAATGGGGCTGTAGTCATTAGGCAGTAAGGCTAGGCAGAGTGTCATCAGCATAGCTGTGGTAGGAGATTTGGTTCTTTCTCATTATTTGGCTTAGAGGGAGCATGTAAAGGTTGAACAGGAGAGGTGCCAGAATCTAGTCTTGTGGGACTCCACACGTCATGGGTGTCCACCTCGACCTATGGTCACCTATACTGACATGGTAACCTCTACCTTCAAGGTAAGATCTAAACCATTTGAGGACCGTGCCAGATAGCCCAACCCAGTTTTCCAGCCTATCCAGAAGTATGCTGTGATCGACAGTGTCAAATGCAGCACAGAGATCCAACAATACCAGCACTGTTATTTTACCTGAATCTGTATTTAGACGTATATTATTGATTATCTTTATAAGAGCGCTCTCTGTACTGTGATGTGCTCTGAACCCCGATTGAAAATTGTCTAAACACCCCCTGAAGTTTAAGAACTTGTTAACCTGGTTAAAAACAACTTTTTCAATGATTTTGCCAATGAAAGGGAGATTTGAGATTGCCCTGTAATTGCTCAATAGGGTGTTATCCAGCTTGCTCTTCTTCAAGAGGGGTTTAACAACTGCAGTTTTAAGTGAGGTTGGAAAAATCCCTGATAGAAGTGAAGCAATTACCACTTTTAGAAGATCCATTTCTAACCAGGTAAACACCGTTTTGAAGAATGATGTGGGGAGCGTGTCAAGACTGCAGGTTGATGTTTTCATAGCTTGCACAGTCTCTTCTAAGATTTTGCCGTTAATTGCCATGAAATCAGACATAATGTCTGATTTCTTAAGTTGTGGTTGAGCTTGTTTGATATCGACACAACTTGGTTGATTGGATGAGTTGATTGCCTTTCTGATATTATTAATCTTATCAGTGAAGAAATGAGCAAACTCATTACATTTGCTTTCAGAGAGGAGCTCACTTGGAATCCGACTGGGGGGGGGGGGGGGGGGGGGGGTTGTGAGTCTCTCTATCGTTGCAAAGAGTGTACGAGCATTATTTAAGTTGCTGTTTATAAGGCTTGAAAAGAAAGTCTGTCTAGCAGTGTTTAGTTCCATATTAAAAGCATGAAGACTGTCTTTATAGATGTTATAATGGACTACTAGTTTCGTCTTTCTCCACATACGCTCAGCTTTTCTGCACTGTCTTTTCATCATTTGTACTCTCGGTGACCTTGTCCAAGATCCCTTTTGCCTGCCAGTCAACTTCTTGACTTTAAAAGGAGCAACGTCATTTATGATTATCTTAATTTTAGAGCTAAACAAATCAAGGAGAGAATCAACAGAATCTGCAGATATGCTTGGTGCTAGCGATATGGCCTTCATAAACTGCTCACTGGTGTTCTCATTTATGCATCTCTTTCTGACAGAGACAGATCTGTCTTTAATAGCTGGAGTGATCAATATATCAAAGAAGATACAGAAATGATCAGATAGTGCCACATCCTTAACAACAGTTGATGAAATGTGTAAACCCTTAGTTATAAGTAGATCAAGAGTGTGTCCACGATTGTGTGTGTGTCCTTGAACATGCTGAGTCAGATCAAAAGTGTTAAAAACAGTCATCAGTTCTTTTACAGCATTGATTTCTGGATTATCAATGTGAATATTAAAATCCCCAGCAATACTAAAATAATCAAATTCAGAGGTTTAATATTGATAACAGCTCTGTAAAATCCTCAATAAAAGCTGAAGAATATTTTGGAGGTCTGTAGATAATGATCAGTAAGATGCGTGGAGATCCTTTTAGTGCTATACTCAGATATTCAAAAGACAGATAGTCACCAAATGACACTTGTTTACATTTATACACATCTTTAAACAGGGCAGCGATGCCTCCACCTCTCCTATTAGCTCTGCAAACACTCAAAAAGTCAAAGTTTAAAGGAGCTGCTTCATACAGAACTGCTGCGCTACAACTGTCATCTAGCCAAGTTTCATTTAAAAGCATAAAATCAAGGCAATTTGTGTTGATAAAATCATTGACTAAAAGTGACTTATTATTGAGTGATCTGATGTTTAAAAGCGCTAACTTAACAGTTTTAGTCGTTTTCACTACAGAAGTCTCAGATATACATTTAATAGACACCAGATTTGAATTATTTGCTTTACGGCCAAAAGAAGTCTTTGGTTTTCTGTCACGTAACACAACACATATCTGCTTAGAGAAAGCTACAGACACACTGGGTTCCTGCTTGTTCTGAAAACATTTGATAAAGACACTGTTATCTAAGCAGGCCCCCGACACACATCAGTGAGAGCTCTTGTGTTCACCAGCTGAAGATGGGGCGTTGTTGTTTGGGCCCTGGCGGTGTGGCAGAAATCAGAGGGCTCTTCCAGGTGGGCTCATAGGTGGTTGTGGAGCAGGCCGCTTTTTGGTTGGTAACTGGGGGCTTGCGACAATGTAGTGCTGTTGTGTCAAGCTCTGATCTGTCCTCTCTTGTTCACTGCCTATTTTGACTTGTGTCTGCTGTGGATCTCTGAAGCTGGATTATCCGTTGAATTAGTTTCTTCCTCTGACTGCTTTCTCCATACCAACAACTACGACTGGTCTTCAGCTGCGCTCCCCGGTCTGCTGTATTCTCCAGTCCAGAGCTTCACTGCCCATTGTCTGAATTTTAATTTATATATTTATTAATATATATATTTACATTTTAATGATTTCTTGTTTACTTTTCTTGTTTGTTTACCCTTTAGTTTGATTTTTTATATATATACTATTATAATATATAATACTATATTAAAAATATATATATATAATACTATTTTACTCAAAGTAAAGAGGACTATTGAACAACGTACGTGTATTAAGTGTCTTAATGAAGGTTTAATTTATTAAATAGCATAATTTCACTTCATTCTTAGTATACATCACTATATATTTTTTTATTTGTGGCTGTTGTTTCTTGCTCGGACTTACCGGATTTATTTTTGTTAATTACTGTCATATAAAGAAACTGTTACAGGGAAGTTATTTTGTTTCTATTCATAGTTTTATTTATTTTAAACAGGACATTTTTATTGCTTTGTTAATTTTTAACAGGATAAAATGCCCAAACGCAGAGAAAAACTATATATAATAAGTCAGGACTCATGACTAAGAGTAAGTAGCAAAAAAGTAAAAAAAAAAAAAAAAAGACTTTTATTTTGACGTGACTTGTGACATCATAAGACTGCGCCGCTCTCGCGCTGTGATTCAACTGGAGAAAGGTTTGTTTTAAAGCGTTTAGCCTTATATAAAGCGATTGATTAAAGTTTCAGTGTTTTCATTCAGTGCTAAATTATGTACCTGTTGACAATATTATTTTAACCCTTATACAACGTAGTACTATTTACTAAAACTCACAGTAATGAGGTCTATTTTTTGAAGATAGGATAAACTTTTTGTTTCGGAGAGGAAATTTGTCTTGTGCAAAAAAGTGCTATAAACAGAAAATAAGATAAATAAAACAAACAAAACAATTAAGAAGATACTTGAATAAAGTAACAATGTGTAATAAGTGTTTTAATGAAAGTTTAATTGATTGAATAGTGTAATGTCATTCCATTATAAATATACATTACTATATATAAGAAATGGAGTACTAGTTTTAAACAGCTCATTTGTGGCTATTGTTCCTTGATCAGACTTATCTGATTTCTGTTTGTTAATGACTCTCATATAAAGAAACTGTTGAAGCAAGTGTTGAAGAGAAGTTATTTTGTTTCTGTTCATTGTTTTATTTATTTTAAACAGGACATTTTTATTGTTTTGTTCATTTTAAACAGGATAAAGTGTCCAAACACAGAGAAAAACTCCTGCTGAAGCGACTGATCTCCACACTTTTATAAAGATGGCGTTTATTAAAGAGGAGAGTGAAGATGTGAAGATTGAAGAAACATTCACAGTCAAACAGGAAGATCCACAGGAACAAACAGGTTAGTTTTAATTCTCAAAAACCAACTCAGTCATTTGATCCTCATTCAGATATATTTTAATAATAAGAATACTAAATTAAATCCATCTTGCAGCCCTGAGTGTGCTGCCTAGTTCTTCGAAATGCACATAAGCACTCATTGAAAGACAGGAATGAGTTTCTTTCTTGTTACTTGTTCTCATGTCTTTTGTCATTATTTTATGTATTATTAGTCTCCCATTTTCTCTACCTTCTTAAAGTTGATGCTTTTCTTGTTCTCCTACTGTTTGTAAGGTGTCCTTGAGCACTAAAAACGTCCTTGGGCACTAATGTCGTTTTGAAATTATTATTGCACAAATCCTTATATTTGCTCGTCACACTCACTATACAAATTTATCAGACTTACTGAAAATGGAAAGGATTGGAAGGACATTTGCTGTGCTCTATCATTAATAGAGAAAAGGAGACTCTGTGCTATATTGACTTTGTATCCAGAAGCATTTGCAAATTCTGAAATTATTGTAAAAGCTTTTGGAATACATGTGTCTGGATTTGACAGAAAAAGAAGATCATCCACTTATAGCAGGAACTTATGTTCGTGTCGCTCTCTGAAAATTCCTTGCAATTCCTTCCTTAATACGGTTGCAGGAGGTTCGATGGCAATGTCAAAGAACAAAGGGTAGCCCTGTCTGGTTGTTCTAGAGAGTGGAAAGCCTTTAGAATTTATATTATTTGTTTGAATGGATGCTTGGGGCCTGGAATATAAAATTTTAACTAAGGAACAGAATCCAGGATCAAAACCAATTTTTTTAAGTGCTGTAAATAAATATATCTACTCTATCAAATGCCCTATGGGCATCTAAGGAAATTAGGACCTCTGGATTAGTATTATTTTTTGGTGAATAAATAATATTTAAATAAGCGATGAAGGTTGTAAAATGACTGTCTCCCAACAGTAAAACCAGTTTGATCTGGGTGATTTATCTTTCTCATGACTGACTCCACTCTGATTGCCAGCACTTTAGCCAGGATCTTATAATCACAGCAGAGTAAGGTGATCGGAAGATAAGATTCACATTTAAGTGAATCCTTAACCTTTTTAAGAAGTACTGTTAAAACAGCCGATGTCATGGAGGGGGTGGGGGTGTGATTCCGAAACAAGAGCTTCAGCAAATACCTTGCACAACAGGGGTGTTCGCTTGGCAATAAACTTCTTAAAAACTCGGACGGGAAGCCATTAGGGTCTGGTGCTTTTCCGGTTTTCAATTTTGTGATTGCATTTTTAACTACACAAGGTGTTATATGTCCTTCTAATGCCAACTGATCTGAATCACAGAGGGATGGTAATTCTAAATAATTAAAAAAAGCTCTCAATATGTTCAATTTTGTTTACCTCAGAGCTGTAAAGAGTTTTATAGAAGTTTTTTAATTGATCATTAATTCCCTGTTGATCAGTAATAATGCTGCCATCATCCTTACTAACTGCTGCTGTAACACCAGCTGCTGAGGAGTTTTTCAGTTGATAACACAATAACCTGCCAGCTCATTTCCCATGTTGACAATGAATCTGGCGTGATCTTATGTGGAGATCCGCTGCATTTTCGTCTGTCAAGGAGTCATATTGCGCTTGCAGAAGAAGTTTATTCTTATGGAGCTCTTTGGAAGTTGATGTTGAGAGTAGCTGATCAATTGTATTAATTTTATTCATAATCTCTAAGCCGTTTTGACTTTCTTTTATTTACACTAGCTTGATATGAAATAATCTGTCCTCATATTTGCTTTCAGAGTATTTTATAAGATGCTTTAATTTATCTCTGGGGATTTGTTTGTCTCAAGGAAGAAATCAATTTGAGCATCAATAAATTTGACAAAATTGTCATCTGCCAAGAGTCTCGAGTTAAACCGCCAGATTACATTGCCTGGAAAACATAGCTTTGGTGAGACTGGACAATGGTCCGTAATAACAATACTACCATACTCTACTGCTGACATTAGGGGAAGTAACTGCTTGTCTAGGGGAAAATGGTCAATCCTGTAATAGGTTTGATGCACAGGTAAACAGAAGGAAAATTGCTTGGAAGATGGATATTTAAATCTCCTGGGGTCACTTACACCATATGTCAGAAGGAAGGAGTTGATACATTGTGCTGGCTGACTTAATGAATTACTCGAAGAGCTGGAGCGGTCCAAAATAGGGTGCAAAACTTAATTTAAATTGTATGTGTCAAGACTAGACAAAATTGAAAATAAATCACTTAAAAATTGTACATTGTCCCAATTAGGAGCATACACATTGGCCAGGACCACAGACATGTTAAAAAGTTTACCTTGGATTATTACATTTCTGCCATTTTTATCCTACACATTTGACTCCATAACAAACTGTACATTCCTATGTATGAGTACAGCAACGCCCCTACTAAATTTTGCAAAGTTAGAATGATATATTTGTGTATAGCCTCCTCTATTAAGTTTAGAATATTCTTTTTTTTCAACAGATGTGTCTCCTGTAAATATAACATTTCAGATTTTTAATAATTAAGATATACAAACAACCTGTTTCGTTTCACTGGATGATTTAGCCCCTGCACATTCCAACTGGTATAGTTTGTCTTTACTCCACCCATTTTATGGAGGGCTGTCAAAAACATTTATCAGAAGCATCCAAAAGGTATCTGTGGGTTTTGTATGTAGGGGGGTGTATGGGGGAAAGAGAGGAAAGAGAAAAAAGGGGTGATCGCACATACACCTATAAACACGAAACAACACAATATTGAAACAAAAACAAAACTACCCTATTATTGACAAAATATACTTGAGAACTAGAAATAACAACAACGAACATGTGCTATAGTGGTAATTTAAAAGTTAACCGAAGAGTGACATTAACATTTGTATCTTCTTTGACAGCCCAGTGTACTGTCGTGATTGCCTTTATTTCAATGTCTTTCTTCAAAATATCCTCTTTTCGGAAAAGTAGTGGCATTTAATCACGAAGGTTCGTGGCGGTTCCTTGTCGTCCACTGGTTTGCTGTGTAGAGTGCAGTGTGCCTGGTCCAGAAGTGGAGTCTTCTTGGGGTTCAGGGTATCTTTTAGGACGCCAGCTACAAATTCCGTTACACGTCTGCGTTGCTCCCGTCCTTCTTTAACTCCCGTAATGTGGAGATTTGAGCGGTGAGACCTTTCCTCAAGATACTTGCTTCGGTCTTTTAGCAAAGTCAGAGTCAGAGTAACTGTCTGAAGCTGGTCAATTTGATTGCAAAGTTCATTTGACTGTGCAATGGCCTTTTCTGCAGTTTTAGCAATCAAATAATCTTTTAGTGCATCAATAGTTTGAAGGACCGCACTGTTGTCATTTGCTGGAGCCGTCTCTTTCTTAGATGCAGCTTGCACTTTGGGGTTAGCATTAGCATGGGGGCTAGTAGCGGATTCCACCTCAATACGGTTGCTTTGGCCTTTTTTCATCCTGATTCAATTCGGATTACGCTCAGAACAGCTAGACTCCGACATTTAAACACTAATTTTCCAGTATAGTTTGGATTTCCGGTAATAGTATTTAGGATAAGAGCAATATTAAATGAAATTTTAAGTTTCACATGAGAATTTCAACAGTTTGCATCTTTATATGGCCCTGCCATGTCCAAAACAAACAATATAACAATAATTACAATGAAACGCAAGACCGTCAGCCAGTGGCGGTTCTAGACCACAGTAACTGGGGGGGCTGGGCAGGGGCGACTTCTACTTTTAGGGGGCACACTTTAACATACATCACAAACTGTTTAAACAATTATTCGAAGTCATTTTTATGCATCACTCTGCAGTCTTCATAAATATTCATTCATTAATTTTCTTTTCGGCTTAGTCCCTTTATTAATCTGGGGTCACCACAGCGGAACAAACCACAAACTTATCCTGCATATGTTTTACGCAGCGGATGCCCTTCCAGCTGCAACCAATCGCTGGGAAACAACCATACATTCATACACCACAGACAATTTAGCTTAACCAGTTCACCTATACCACATGTTTTTGGACTGTGGGGGAAACCCTCGCCAACACGGGGAGAACATGCAAACTCCACACAGAAATGCCAATGGACCCAGCCAGGGCTTGAACCAGAGACTTTCTTGCTGTGAGGCGATTGTGCTACCCACCGCGCCACTGTGCTGCCCTGTTTTCATAAATAAGCTAATTAAATAACTTAAACTCAAAATAATCTTCCATGTTCATTTATTTTGTAAACTTTGTATTGTAGGATAACACATTTAAAACATTCCAGTACATCAAGGCACATTTTTACACCTGCAAACTTTAACAGATGCAGTTAAAGTCCATTTTTTCCCCCTCCCATTAATTTAAAATTGTGTTTCCCAAGTGATCTAAATTAATCCAAGGAGATTTTCACAATATTTCCTATAAAACACAAATAATTCTTCTGGAGTCATAATAAGTCTTATTTCTTATAGTTTTTTTTCTTGAATAAAAGCAGTTTTAATAAAAATAAATAAATAAAAATAAGTCAGTGTTATTAGCTTTCTTAAGAAATATTTACTGTATATTTTACTGATTGTCTACACAACAAACCAGTTATATAATAACTTGACTAATTATTCCAACTTTCATAGTTAACATAACCTAATTAATCTTTAAATTACACTTTAATGTGAATCAAAGACTGTAGAGTACTTAAAGGGACTTTATGTTTGCTTTATACATACTTTCGCTCTTTGTTTCTCACGGCCAATCGTTAAATTTACACTGCTCGTCTCGGCAGTTTCTCTTCTTGTTTCCTGCAATGCAAAAGTTCAGTCAACTTCTCTTTCTTTCACACACCACATAATGCTGCCCTCTTCAACTCTCCTCCTCCTCCTTTATTCTCTCACCCATTTCCTTTTTGCCGTCTTATGGGTGTAGACCAATTAAACAATGTTGACTGTCGTTACAGAAAACACCAACTATCATAAATGCATGATTATATGCTGTCATGGCTTTGCAATAAAAAAATTGTTATAATAGAGGCCAATGGAGAAAAAACAGCCATGAATATAATGAAAAGGGAGTAAATTTGCCCAGAGTGTATAGATTTTTTTTTTTCAAAGCATTTTCCCAGAATATGTTAAAATAAGATGTCCCCTAAATATCAGTTCGTTTTCTGAAACACAGAGAAAGCTTTGGCCAAATTTAGCTTTAAAATCCCCTAGAATGGATGAAACTGACCCAACAGCACACAATGAGAAATGTGCACATTCCAGCCTTTATGCAGATGCTGTACAGGTATGTCTCATGTCTGCGAGGCAAATATTCAGCTTTTACCCCAGAACTTTTTTTCTGATACGTTGACCAGTCAGGCACCGAATGAACAAGTATTCCCTGTCTGCTATACAAATTTTAGAAAAACATTTTGTTTTAAAAATAGCCGTTTACAGCTTTCAAATTTGTGTCTTATCCATATGACCAAAATGGCTTTTATGATCAATTATGTAAGAAACTCTGAAAACTGGACTGACAGTTTCAATTCACTATAACTTCTGTTAAGCGGCTTTGACACAATTTACATTGTAAAAGCATTAGATAAATAAAGATGAATCGAATCTGCTTAAATGTGGACACATTAATGGACCAAACAAAATATGATCTGGTTTATTTTACATTCGCCATGCATCAAAATTACAGTGTGTGTAGCCAATGTTTCCAGTGTCTTTTCACTTTTCAGCTTTTGATGAGAGTTTTAAGACTTAATGAAAACTAATGTTTTATTTATTTCAGAACTAATTGAAGAGAATAAGGGGAGGAAAGAGGAGAAACATCATGTCAAAATTGAGGAAAAAACTAATTTACAGACTGATGGCATTTTGAAATGGAGAGACCAGAATCGTTTCACCTGCACTCAGTGTGGAAAGAGTTTTGGAAGAAAAGGGGATTTTTTTAAGATTCACATGAGGATCCACACTGGAGAGAAACCATTCACATGCACTCAGTGTGGGAAGAGTTTCAGCCGATCATCACACCTTAATGAACACATGAAGATCCACACTAGAGAGAGACCATTCACTTGCACTCAATGTGGGAAGGGTTTCACCCTATCATCACACCCTAATCGACACAAGAAGATCCACACTAGAGAGAAACCCTTCACTTGCACCCAGTGTGGAAAGACTTTTAACTACTCATCATGCCTTAATGAACACATGAGGATCCACACTGGAGAGAAACCATTCACATGCACTCAGTGTGGGAAGAGTTTCAGCCGATCATCACACCTTAATGAACACATGATTCATACTGGAGAGAAACCATTCACATGCACTCTATGTGGGAAGAGTTTTGGAAGAAATTTCGATCTTAAGACTCACATGACAATCCACACTGAAGAGAACACATTCACATGCACTCAATGTGGAAAGAGTTTCAGCCGATCATCACACCTTAATGAACACATGAAGATTCACACTAGAGAGAGACCATTCACATGCACTCAATGTGGGAAGGGTTTCACCCTATCATCACACCCTAATCGACACAAGAAGATCCACACTAGAGAGAAACCCTTCACTTGAACCCAGTGTGGAAAGACTTTTAACTGCTCATCATGCCTTAATAAACACATGAGGGTCCACACTGGAGAGAACACATTCACATGCACTCAGTGTGGGAAGAGTTTTGGAAGAAAATAGGATCTTAAGATTCACATGAGGATCCACACTGGAGAGAAACCATTCACATGCACTCAATGTGGGAAGGGTTTCAGCCGATAATCACACCTTAATCGACACATGATGATCCACACTGGAGAGAAACCATTCACTTGCACTTAAGCCGCGGTCACACTGGACTTTTCTCCCCATAGATTTCCTTTCATAAGCACGGAATGGGTCAGACCACAAACCAAGTTTGTGTGTTAAGTTTCGCAGTTCACTGCGTTGCAAAGTTTAAGCTTGGTGAACTCTGACCCGCGAAATCTCAACACTTGACTGTGAGACCAATTAAAGATACAAACATGACCTCTATGGACAGAAATGTAAAATATGTACCAATCGCTCACTATTTTATGTCTAATCATCTTGTTTAATCCCGCCCCTTTTCGCAGCGCCAAACAACACAATTTTGCATGCTCAAACTCTAGTGTGACCGCAGCTTCGGTGTGGGATGAGTTTCAACAACTCCTCAGACCTTAATAAACACATAAAGACCCACACTGGAGATAAACCATTCACATGCACTCCGTGTGGGAAGAGTTTCAACCAATCAGCAAACCTTAGTGAACACATGAAGATCCACAGTGGTGTGAAAAAGTATATGTGCTTGAGTGTGAGAAGACTTTTATTACAAAATTGAAACTGCACCAGACGTTTCACACTTGAGAGACCGTACAAGTGTTCACACTGTGACAAGAGGTTTAATCAGTTACCACCTCTGAAAACAGAAGAAGATTCACACTGGAGAGAAACCGTACAGATCTGATGAGTGTCTACAGAATTGGACAAAAGTTGCAGACATGACATGAATGCAGCAAAACATTTTCTCATGTGCACAGGATGTTTCGTGTCTGAATAATGTTTGAAAAGGCTGAGTGACGGTATACTGTTTTCCAACACTCCTACACTGCAGTAGGTGGGGTTGTAAATGTGTTGTGCTCCTCAAGTTTACTGTAAACTCAATGATGGCGGCTGAAAGAATAGTTTCATAAACATCTGGCAAACAGCACCTCTGCGGATTAAAATCTCTCTTTGCAAGTGATTGTACAGGTGCAGATACATCTGTACTCCACTCTCCAGTGTATTCATGTAGCTAGTGTTGTTTTGGATGATGTTCTCTGTCTGACTCCCTGAATGAGTAGCTTCACTGGGAAAACACCGCACATCAAAGAAGGTGGAGCTCCAGGACAGTTAGTTTGCATATACCAGGGCCTCAAGTTTAGAAAACCCATTCAATTGTCCTATGTTGCATCTTTTATTTGTAAAGTTTCTTTACTTCTAGGATCAGGATTCTTTCTAGTTTACTACATTTACTTTTTTGAGTAGAATACAAACTTGATGAATATTTGATGATTTAGGCAGAGCGACTGGTATTAAAGAGCATATTGGTTAAAAAACTGTTTAAAAAAAAAAGGTAGAATCGTTTGTGAAAATACTCTATAATACCATAAAATATCATATTAAAATGTTTTACAAACTGCAAAAGCACAAATTTTTAAGAAAATGTGTCTGTTTTCCTACTTCCGAAAAGTCCGCTTTTGTGCCCGGTGACATCAGAAGAGTGACTTATGTAACAGGTATGCGTTGTTTACAGTGGGGCAGAGGAGCTAACAGCAGAAATGGTTGTTAGTTTTGGTGTAATTTATCATCATCGTGCTATTTTATGACGTTTATGGGAACTGCACAAACTACAGTCTGTCAACATATCAAGTCCACAAGTTTCATGTTGCTATTTTGGTTCATGAAATGGGATGAATCCGAAGACTGATAGTAGACGCGAAAACGGCGAGAAACACTCCTGGATCAGTCGGAGATGCAGCTCGATGAAAACAAGAGCTGTACACAGTAAGACAACTCGTTTTTCATTTATGTTTGTCAACTTTTAAGTCAATGAGCATGATTGAGTAATTTGAAGCAACTCAATGTGTTTACTTTGGAGTAGACTAGCACTGCTGCTAGCTTGTATTGTTAAGCATATTAAATATACTTTTTTAAAGTGTGTAAAAATGTTAACATATGATAAGATGGCTAGTAGCATCAGTTTGCTAGTATAATAAATGTCTTGTATAGTTACAGCATTGTGACTTTGTTTGCTTTTTGGTGTGTTTATTAGACTTTGGGAGACATGCTGACGCGGAGCTGAAGGCTTTCCACGGGCTTCTCGCTCAACTGTGCTTCATTGTAGGCTCACGGAGTAACTTCAACTAAGGTAAAGTTGATTTTATATTCGCACATTTGTTTAGTGACAGCTTGTGTGACACACTCTTAGTATTGTTTACCATAGTACTTTGAACATAATGACTGAAATCACACATAAATATGAATTAAAAACAACATTAGCACATAAATGGAAAAAAAAAACTAATTTAGAGGTCTTTAGAATTGCGTACAAAGACAGTATGTCCAGCTATATAAGGGCTCTAAAATCTGCCAGGGCCGAGCACCTGCGCAAACTGATAGAAAATAATCATAACAATTTTTATTTAACACCATTGCTAAATTAACAAATAACTGATCAACTATGGAACAAAATGTTCCACCGCAAATAAGTAGTGATGACTTCATGAATTTTTTTCAGTGATAAAATAGAAGGCTTATACTCCAAATCCTGTAAATATTTCACTGAGTCATAATAATAATAATAACCTACATTGCTTCAAAATCATAGAACAGGAAGAGCTAGATAAAATTATAAATAGCTCTTAACCAGCTACGTGTATGCTGGATTCAATTCCAACAAAATTACTGAAAGAGCTGCTACCTGCTATAGGAGAACCTCTTCTTAACATTATCAACTCTGCTTTATCTATAGGCCATGTTCCAAACTCTTACAAGCTAGCTGTTATTAAGCCTATTATTAAGAAACCGCAACTAGACACCAACAACTTAGCTAACTATAGGCCTATTTCAAATCTTACATTTATGTCTAAAATACTAGAAAAAGTTGTTTCCACTCAATTATGCTCTTTTCTGCAGACGAACAATATTTTTGAAGTGTTTTAGTCAGGTTTCAGGGCTCATCACAGTACAGAAACCGCATTAGTGAAAATAACCAAAGATTTACTCTTAGCTGTTGACCAAGGATGCATCTCGCTATTAGTTTTACTCTATCTTAGTGCGGCATTTGACACCATTGACCACAATATCCTCATAAATCGCTTAAAGTCTACAGGTGTCCAGGGACAGGCTCTACAATGGTTTAAGTCAGGGGTTTTCAAAGTGTGAGGCGCGCCTCCCCTGGGGGGCGCCAGAGCATGTCAGGGGAGGCGCGGGAAAAAATATAATATAATAAAAATATAATTATTAAGTTTAATTATTGTATGTATTTTTTATTATATTTAAACGTTTATTATATGCCTGCTAATACAATGGGTCGGTTTCTGAGACCCACCCCGATTCAAAGCTGTAATGAAGTTCACGGCCCTTTGGCCGCCGGGAAGGAGGCGGAGAACCGAAGCAGTTTTAAAGTGATTTATTAATGACAGTGACGGCAGCTCCGTCTAAACCAAAACAAACGGACGGCAGATCCTCACGGAGACTGCCGTCAAACTGAAAGCAAAAGTAAAATATGTCCGGGTCCGGTCCTCTCTCGGCTTCCTCTGCCCTTGTTCCTCCTTTTATGATCCAGAGCTCCTTCCGTGGGATCTGAGGCAGGTGCTTACGCGGTGGCCTCACTCCGTTCCCACGGCGCTCGGCCACGCCCCCTCGCCACAAAAGCCTTCAAGTTCAGGGCTTAAACCCAAAAGACGACGATATGATGATCAGTATTTGAGTTTATGATTTGCGTGGACAGGACCAGCTGATGAACCACGACCTTTATGTGTAGTTTGTCAAAATATTTTGGCTAATGACAGCATGAGACCCACTAAACTTCCACTGTTTTGACTGGGATGGACAGTTCTATTCATATTGAACCATCATCCTAGTTTTAAAAACGTTATATTAAAATACTTGTTATTACTCTGTAAATAATTGCACTTTTATGCAAATGATGATAAAAGTGAGTTAACAGTCTGGCATCTGTCTGTGTCTTTATATATACTGTGTGTGTGTGTGTGTGTGTGTGCGCGTGCGTGCGTGCGTGTTTGGGAGGAGGGGGGCGCCAATGGATAAGTTGTGTCAAAAGGGAGGCCCACTGTCTTAGACTTTGAAAAACCCTGGTTTAAGTCATACTTAACTGACCATTACCAGTTTGTGAATATTAATGGACAGCCTTCACAAGTCAGCCCAGTAAAGTATGGGGTGCCTTAAGGATCAGTTTTAGGCCCTTTGCTGTTTATAATTGACATGCTACCTCTGGGAGACATTATTAGAAGACATGGGATCAGCTTTCACTGCTATGCAGATGATACTCAATTATATATTTCAACTATACCTGACGAGACGTCTGAACTGTCTAAACTAACTGAGTGTATCAAAGACTGGATGACCAACAAATTTCTTCTCTTAAACTCTGACAAAACAGAATTATTACTTATTGGGCCTAAATCTTGCACACAGCAGATCTCGCAACTCAATTTACAATTAGAGGGATACAAAGTTAGCTTTAGCTCTACTATAAAAGATCTGGGTGTCATATTAGACAGCAATCTAACTTTTGAAAACCATATATCCCATGTCACAAAAACTGCCTTCTTTCATCTGAGAAATATCGCTAAATTACGAAATATGCTATCCATCTCAGATGCAGAAAAGCTAGTCCATGCTTTTATGACTTCAAGGCTGGATTACTGTAATGCTCTATTTGCTGGCTGCCCAGCATCCTCTATTAACAAACTTCAATTAGTACAAAATGCAGCAGCCAGAGTTCTGACCAGGTCTAGAAAATATGATCATATCACACCAATTTTATCCTCCTTACACTGGCTGCCTGTTGAGTTTCGTATTGAATTTAAAATATTACTTCTCACCTATAAAGCTCTAAATAATCGAGCTCCTGTTTATCTAACCAACCTTCTGTCTCGCTACAATCCAGCTCGCTCTTTAAGATCTCAAATTCAGGGCTTCTGGTAGTACCTAAAGTAGCAAAGTCGAGTAAAGGAGATCGAGCCTTCTCTTTCATGGCTCCTACACTCTGGAATAGCCTTCCTGATAACATCCGAGGCTCAGACACACTCTCCCAGTTCAAAACTAGATTAAAGACCTATCTGTTTAGTAAAGCATACACTCAATGCAGCACTTAGCGGGTTTCCACAGAAGTTTCTGCATCTTGCTTATATACACTATGAACAGCAGCTACGCTAATTTTTCTCCTTTTTCTCCATTTCCACCTGGTGATACTCATCCCGAGGTCCTCAGATTATGCAGAGTCACTGATTGGACCCAAGACCAGCGACGAGATGATCCCAAGGTTTCCATATCCGGGACCAGGCCGTATCCTGAGCTGCTGCTGCGCTGTTGGTCATGGGGGAGTGGAGAGTATGAGACTGATTACAGTGACGCTCCAGGGACAGACGAGTCTTCACTGAGGCCATCTTCCAGCCTCCACTGCTGAGACTGCAGCTCTGCACAAGACTTTTGGCCAGCGGAGAAATTAAAATGGTCGTGCCCAACTGATTCTGGTTCTCTCTAGGTTTTTTTTCTTCACTCTCCTATAGGTGGTTTTTTTCCCCTCTCTGCTGTCGCCACTGGCTCGCATGGTTCAGGATCTGAAAAGCTACGCATCGATGAATTTGCTCTACAGTGTTTGGACTCTCGGTAATGATTTTAAACCACACTGAACTGAGCTAAACTGAACTGAACTTAAACACTAAAAACTGAACTACCCTGATCCAGTGAGAGGGTGCTCGCTGCAGAGCCATTTGAGGAGAGGTGAGCTCCAGAGAGGGGGAGCATGAGCTGTCGCTCCTCCTCCTGTAAGCTGTTTTAATGCGTACACCAACCCCACCCCTAACCCTACCCCCAGTGACATCACTCATAGAAGAAGTGCAAAAAAGGTGGAGCTCAAGCTTAAGCTCCCCCTCTCTGGAGCTCACCTCTCCTCAAATGGCTCTGCAGCGAGCACCACTTGGATCCAGTTACTATGACCATTTACGTTAAGCTGCTTTGACACAATCTACATTGTAAAAGCGCTATACAAATAAAGCTGAATTGAATTTAATCAAATATTATACACACGGGCGTAAATCCCGGGGGGGACGGGGGGGGGACATGCCCCCCCCACCCCCCAACCCCCCCCCCCCCAAAAAAAAAACTATTAAAAAAAAAAGTGAAAAAAAAAATATCTAGCTAAAATAATTGTCTAAGTAGAAAGAAAACCGCATTTATCATTTAAAATGCATTTAGAAACAGTTGAGTTCCCCCTCCCCTTCCTCTGAGTGGTTCGGTCCACTCTGTGCTTTCCCTCATCCCACCTACTCTCTCACACACACGTCGAGTGTGTGGCTGCGGCTTAGATAATGTTGAATTTTAGTTAGTAAGTAGGGGGTTTTATCCACCTTAAATAAAGCGATTCTCTTCAATGTAGTTAATACAGACTCGTTCATAAATTAGTTGCGGCAAAAATGCTGATTAAAGATGTAATTGTCCATGAATCTGCTGTATTAGCGTTAAGTTAACTTGTTGCTAACCCTAAAGCCGTTCATCCTGCATTGTTTCATTTGTGACGACTTGGCATAATGTTAACTTAACATTAACGACCACAATTAGCATATTGTTCAGTTGTGTATTTGCTATAGAGCACTGTGCACACTAACCCCACTTTATTTTTTTATAATCAGTTTCTATTCTGCTTAAAGTGACTCAATTAATTTTTTTGAATGTTTTCAGATTTCACAGGCTCACTGAATTACAATATGATCTGTCATTTTAAAGTTTTAAAGTTAGTTATTATGAGTATGGGAAATGTCTTTTCCTGCATTTATTCTGCTCCAGGAGTCAGACTGTTGACTGTAAACAACACAACAAACAGTGCAATAAATAGTTTTGAAGAAAAATTTGCTGTCGTTGAACCTGAGAAAACTTTGACAATAATCATAATGACGTAGTCTCCATGCTATACTAATAATTATGATGAAACCATTTTTAACTGTGGGAACATATCTTTATTAGTACAGTTCGGCTGTATTATTTGTGTCCCCTTCAAAAAAATGTTTGAAAGAAATTTTATATTTATTGTCCCCCCCTACTGTTAAATCAGATTTACGCCCATGATTATACAGGAGCAGAATGTGGGAGATTATTAGCATTGTTTTTAAGATTGTTTAACTCTTGTTTTACTTAATAAAGCTTAAAGCTCCAAATTTACCTGCACATTTAGCTTCATTACAATCAGAGACAGTTTAAGAGCAGCAGTCTTGTGTGTTTAAGACTTTATTTCAGCTCTAATAACTTGTTTTAAAATGCTCAATCACACTCAATCTTCAGTATTCTGAGAGGCAACAAGTCATAACTCTGCATTGTAATACTGTCAAGGCTTTACATGAGTAAATAATTGTGAATAATATGTGTGTGTGTGTGTGTGGTCTTGGTTATAGAAGAAAAACTGCTGAAACACTCATCAGAATCTCAAAGTAATAGTGTCATCAAGTGTGTTAGTGATGGAGAAAACTCAACATGTAATGGAGATTTAACTCTACTGTTGGTGTATTTGTGTGTCTTATGATGATCAAACTCTACATTAAGGTGTCGTTAATGTTAATTCAGAACAGTAAATGAATCTTGTAGAGCATTTATGAATCCTAGTTACTGACTCGTAATGAATGAGAGTGATCAGACATTTACTGAAGCATTATTAATGCACAGTTGTGCTGGTGAACATCAGTTAATGCACTGAGAGTCAACAAGAACTAACAGAGAACAACTTTATTGTCATCAACTAACATGAACAGATCAATAAATACTGGAATAAATGTGTTTTTATTGTTCAGTTCAAGTCAAATCATGAAGAAGAAGAAGATCAGAAGAGCAGAAACAAACGTCACACTTCATTTCTCCTTTATTCATTGAGCTGCTGGATTTCTCTACAGTTGATTCAAGATTTGACAGAGATTCAGACATTTCCATGTTCATCATCACATTCTAATATCAGCAGTGGATTTGACATTGACTTTTATTATTTGTGCTCAAACAACAGAGAAACAATGAAGAAGATCAATCTGTAGACAAGACTGAGCTGATCTGAACACAGCAGCATCCTGGAGGACACTTCATCAACAACAATGATGACACTGATGAAGACTGAGACGCACACACACACTCACACACACACACACACAAGCACACGCACGCACGCACACACACACAAACAGACTCTCACACACACACATGCACGCGCTCTCACACACGCACGCGGACACACACACAGACACAAATACAGACTTTCTCTCTCACACACACACAAATACAGACTCTCTCTCACACACGCACACTGCTGCTGACTGTTCCTGCAGAGGATTCTGGGTAAATCATTCGTCAGTCTTCAGCTCAGTTTCACTGATGATCCAGGATAAACAGTAAACCCAGGGCAGAGCGGCTCAGTGAATGTGGTCTGGACTGTGTGGATGAGGCTCATTGTGTCTCTATAGATGTTGTAGAAGATCAGAGTTCCTGCACTGTGATCCACAAACACTCCTATTCTCCTGCTGAACGGCTTTACTGGGAGAGCAGTGTCTGTGTTATTGTGTCTGAATATGAATCTGGAGGAAGAGCAGCTCAAACTCCAGGACTGAGCATTATATCCAAACAAACACTCAACACCTCCTCCCTTCCTCCTGATGCTCTTATATGACACTGATATATATACACCAGCATCTCCACTCCAGTCAATCTCCCAGTAACAGCGTCCACACACACTCTCTCTGCACAACACCTGCTGATGAACATCAAATCTGTCTGGATGATCAGGATACGGCTGATTCTCACTCACACACTTCACCTCTCTGTTCTCCTCAGACAGAATGAGTTCAGTGTGTGCTGTGTTTGGATCCAGAGTGAGGAAACAGACATCTGAACACAAGAACACACACATTTACAACCACAGCTGTGTGTGTGTGAGAGAGAGAGAGAGGTATGTGTGTGAGCTTGAGAGAGAGGAAGTGTGTGTGTGTGTGACACATGCCTGCGTGCCTGTCTGTGTGTGTGTGTGTGTTTGTCTGTGTGAAGAGTGTGTGTGTGTGTGTGTGTGTGAGAGAGACAGAGAGTGTGTGTGTGTTGTTTGTGTGTCCACATGTGTGTGTTTGTGCGTGCGTGTTTGTGTGTGTGTGTTTGTGTGAGAGTGTGTTTATGCGTGTGAGTGTGTGTGTGTGCGCATATGTTTGTGTGTTTGTGCGTGTGTGCATATGTGTGTGTGTGTGTGTGTGTGTGTGTGTTTAGTCCTACATTTGCGTGGTCCTGCTGTAATCCTCGTGTGTCCTCCATGATCCAGACTGTAAACACACACAGATGGAGAGAATGAGCTGTTTAGTTTCCCCCTCAGCTAATAAGCTAAAGCTAGCACTGAGCTGCTCAGCTACACGCTCCAAACTCTTGAGCTAAAACACACAACACTTGTTGGTTGAGCCGGGATGCACAATGAATGTAACACAGTGCGTTCTGTTCCTCTGCTGTTGGTGAAGCGAGCGCAGATACTGCTCATGTTGATGGAGACACCCTGCTGCAACATTCATTTATTACAGTGATCACACTTAGCTTTGCCATCGTTCTTCAGCACATGCAGCCTTTGAGCACATGTTGCAGTCCATCTCTAAACTATGTTCAGATTATTAAAGCTGCTCGCCAGCGCCCAACTTCCTGACAGATTAGCAAGTGAAAAATACACATGTGTGCACAGAGAAGAGGAATCCAGATGTTGATTTTAGAACAAGAGTCTGAACATTAATCCAAGTGTCTGATTCCAGAATCTGAATCCATCTTCAATCCCCAACCCTATTCCTGACCTGATATTGTAGGATTCTTCAGCAGAAATGGAGGAAGAAGTTTCTCTGCTCAGCTCAAATGCTGAAACTGTACAGTGTGTCCCTCTTAATGTCACTGTAACTGAGCCAATACACTCCAACATTTACAGAGGAGATTCATTTCACACTCAATGATTTGCTCTTCATAGACATGACTGTAATACTCTACAAGCTGTATCTTCTGTCTGTCCTCACCCCATAACCCTCACAGAAAACTGAAGCTGATCACAAAAGAGCTTTCTAGTGTCTTTTTAAAGCCATTCAGTGTAAAAGCACAAGGCCAGTGCTGCTTCACCTACTTGAGTTTGTCCAGTGTGTAGTTTGGATCCTCCAGTTGTTCAGAGAGCAGCTTGACTCCTGAATCTCCTGGATGATTGTAGCTCAGATCCAGCTCTCTCAGGTGTGAGGGGTTTGAAGTCAGAGCTGAAGACAGAAAACCACAGCCTTCCTCTGTCACCATACAGCCAGACAATCTACAAACACAGCAATAGTCCACATCACACAGTTGGACAATCACACATCTCTTTGTGTTGTGAAGATGCTGACTGCTGTTTCTGCTCATGTCAACAGCAGTGATGAAAACACACATCCTGATCAGCTCTCCTTATTGATCGAGCCCTCGCATCAGCAAACACACACACTCAACAAGGACTCGACATCATCTGTAGAAGTGTACAGAGCAAAGACATTGTTCATAATACACCACATCAAGCTGTAAAGTCTGCTGTGAGGAAGAAGACACACTTGAGCTCAGAAGATCATCTTAAAGTCATGTATAAAACACAACAGGAAATGAGCTGATTTTATCATTTATATTGTGATTCTGTAGTGGACTAAAACAAAACAAGCTCAGACAAACACAAACCCGCTCTCTTAATGTGTTCATCACCTGCCCCACAGTCACATTCACACTGATGGTCCATTAGGGGACTTTTATTCTGTCAGGAGAGAAACACCTGATCAATATTCATGACTGCTGACTCTCCTTCACATTCAGCCTTTACCAGATATTGTTTTAGATGAGCGAGTAATCAGGATTATTTCAGACACTTTATCATGAGAATTTTATTTGTTTTCAAGAAACTGAAACTGCACAAATATGAAAGCAGCTTAAACCTTCAGCAGGACACAAAACAGCGAAATTTAACAGGGATTAAAACTGGTATAATGTTTATTTTTTGTTCTTGTTGTGGTTCACTTTCACACGGAAATGTTAAATGTTGAAATCCACAGACAGACACAACCTTTTAAATTTTTCAAAAAGTGAACTAAGACTGCAACTATTTGGGAAATCTATATTAAAGGTCTTCAAATATGATTTAAATTTAAAGTAATTGTTTTAACAGAACGAATTATTAAACAGATTTATTTATGACAATCATATTTTAGTCACCAAACATATTCAGAAATTGAAAGATAATACAATTAAATTCAAGCAAAATACTGCAAAAAAAAAAAAAAAAAAAAAAACTACAAAATTTCAGCTAATTTTTCCATTGTTTTGCTTGTCTTGTTTTTTTTTTCCTTTTTTAGTTTGTATTTAATATTTTTCTATAACATAAATCTGGGTGAACTAGTTTTTGGACTGCTATCTTAAGTTATTTTGTTAGATGAGCTCTAGATTCAGCTAATCTATTGTATATCCGCAAATGTAATACTTTAGAGCTTCCTATTAAAATATGAATTTAAAAGAGAGATTAGTGAGGGGTGTACTTATATATGCTGAGCACTGTATATTGTTCACCCAGAGTGTTTACATGGTCACACAGTAGTAATACAACAAGCATTTAGTTTGGGCTAGCTTCTGCAGATGGACATTGCTGTACACTGCCCTTGATGGGTGAGTGGGGGAGTGTCTGTTCTCTCTCCAAGTGTAAATTATTCATGAGCATTGTCACTCACACATACAGCTGAAATCACACAAATCAATCTTAACAAAATGTAAACCATTGTAATGTTTTCTTTAAATGAGAGAACAGAATAATTTTCACATAATTGTGCAGTAAATATTCTAGCCTACAGGACTGCTTACTCTAAAGTCTTGTTCAGGCACATTCAGTTTGGTTTTTGTACCTTATTTCAGCTACATTTTTTCTCTAAAACCTACTAACCACACATAATATTTGTTTTTAAAAACACAAGCATGTACATCTATATTTCTCACATATTATTGTAGCTCAGTTTGTGCTGAATACAAGTAAAACACATGTTGGCCAGTACTGTGTAATAAGTAGCTGAAATAAGCACAGATGTCAGGGCATGTCAAAACATCTCAGGGACCCCAAAATCACCTCAGACCTGTGAGGGTTAACTACAGGTATAGCATGAGCAGTGTGAAACATCATTACTGATAAATTCCTGTTATCTGGGTTTATTATCACCCAGGGTTAACATGTTCAAGCATGAAAAGCTCTAATATGAAACTTGTTTACTAGTTATTTTAGAGTGGAGAATCATTTACCTCAGTGTCTCCAGTTTACAGTTCACAGTCTTCAGTCCATCAGAGAGCTTCTTCACTCCTGAATCCTGCAGGTCATTGTTACTCAGGTCCAGCTCTCTCAGCACACAGTTTGAGGATTGTAGAACTGAAGACAAACTCTCACAGCACTGAACAGTGAGATTACACATGGCCATTCTGAGAAAGAAGAACACAGGTTACTAAAAACCACACTGTTAATGTGATCTGTCTGATGTAACAAAAAAACAAAACAAAAAAGATCAATCAAATAATCAATCAATCAATCAATCAATCAATTAGGTGTTTAAACTCAGACCTCAGTGTCTCCAGTTTACAGTTTGGAGTCTTCAGTCCATCAGAGAGAAGCTTCACTCCTGAATCCTGCAGGTCATTGTTACTCAGGTCCAGCTCTCTCAGGACACAGTTTGAGGATTGTAGAGCTGAAAACAAACTCTCACAGGACTGAGCAGTGAGTTTACATATCACCAATCTGAGAAAGAAGACAGATTACATTTACAGTGTGACTTTTAGTAATTCATCTGATGTAAAATAAAAAACAAATCAATTAATGGGTTGCTCTAACTCAGACCTCAGTGTGTCCAGTTTACAGTTTGGACTCTTCAGCCCATCAGAGAGCTTCTTCACTCCTGAATCCTGCAGGTCATTGTTACTCAGGTCCAGCTCTCGCAGGACACAGTTTGAGGATTGTAGAGCTGAAGACAAACTCTCACAGGACTGATCAGTGAGATTACAGCTCTGTAGTCTGTGTAGAGGACAAGCACAATATTTATGTGGTCATCTGGGACCTCATTGATTAACAATGCTTGCTCATAAAAAGGACACCAGCTTTCCCCCTTATGGTTGTATGTACTAACAGTAGTGTAACACAATATACCGCTATTATAAAAGTATAGCGATACCCTAGCACTCAAAATGATACGATTCAGAATTTTTTAGTACCAGTACTTGTCAGGGTTTTGGATGGGAAATGGGGAAAAAGGAGTGAGGACTCAAATGCAGGGAAATGGGAATTTACTACATAATAAAAATAAAATAAAATGCAAAATAAACTACCTCGAGGGGAAAAACATTAACAAAACAAATACATGCACATACAAACAGGACTGGGCAGGCTGGCAAGGATGAGGACTGGAAACACGACAGGACAAGACTTCAAACAACGACATGTGATGACGAACTGGCACAGGACAGCAAACTAAAGGGGTTTATAAACTGTAGGAAATTAACACACAACAGATGAATAAAATTAACTAATAATGGGTAAACAAGTGGGGTTGGACTTAACAATAGACGGCAGAGCGCATGACAGACAAGCCATGTGCTCACATAAAGAGGACAAGAACATGCAGCCAATGAGAGTACTCATTAACCGCACGTTCCAGACAACACAAGCACAACACTGAAGCACACAACAAAAGCACGTGACCACAATGTAAACACATAGCCACATGCTTTGACAGACGCAAGACACGAGCACACGATGAATGAAAACACTCACCATGCGCTCACACACGCAGCGTGCATGCTTCATCCCAGCGCCGACCAAAACCGAAACCAACTGGATTGAGACGCTGGGAATGAAACACCACGCTGCAGACAGACGAAAACACAAACACGAGTACAAGAGCGCGCACATCTGAGGCACGAGACACATGAGGCACATGAGAAACAGGACGAGACTGAGCTAGTGTCCGAGCTCTGCCACCAAAACAAGAATTTACAAGACCAGAGTGGCAGAACCCTGACAGTACTTTTAAGTGACAGCTGTAGTTGTGAGTGCTTGTCAATAGGGGGCAGTGTGGGAGCTGTGCGCTTCTTCTATGACAGGGGTTTTAAACTCGTGGCCCAATATTCATGGAACGATAGTTTGTGGCCCCAGCCTTCATTTGAAAGTTTAATGTTTGATATGTATGACACTTTATAGTTTTGTTTGTTGAGCTGAACAAGCCCACCAATCACGGTGGGGTATATGGCTCTCGGGGGCGGGACATTAGCTCAACTTGATGCAGACCGAGAAACATTTTCCAATGAGTGAAAGTTACAGCAGCGTTGCCATGGAGTGTTTTCCACTGTTCCTACTGGCTGCCTTGTTTCTATTGGGCACATGCGGCAATCATCCCAGTGCGCTTCATTCACAACACTTCAAAAAAAGTTGCGTAAGTTGTGTAAGGATTCTGTTCTGGGAAATGTCAGATATTTGTATAAGGGCTGCAACAACTAATCAATTAAATCTATAAAAATCGATTACTCAAAGCTTTGGCAGTGAATATCATATTCAAATTTTATAGTTGATTAGTTTTTGCATGTCACGGGAACATTCGCACACTGATAGAGTCTCTCTCGCGCCATTATACAGAGTTTGGTACCTCATAGATAGGGATGAGGAGGAAGGGAGTTCAACAGCAGGTGTGTTGGCTGGTGCTGAGCCAGAGAAAGACGTGTCATATCATCACAATTATGTGAAGTTTTTCAAACTAATTTCGAGAGGTGCACGTGATATGATTGACTGCTGTCCTCCCATCTACACTCATTAGTTAGCCAATCAGATCTATCCTAACTCACTATAAGTAGTGTTGTAAACTTCTAAGAGCCCAAAAAAACAGGGAGAATCTTTCGGTTGTCTTCAAAGCAGAATCCTTTTTAATAAGAAGAACTCAGCGTGGCTGTGGCGTCATCGAAAGCAAACTCTAAACTCCACAGCAAACATTACACATTTTATAGCATGAAGGTGGGGTCAGTCATGGTGGGGACAGTCAAACAAAGCATGCAAATGAAGTCTGGTTGTCTGCAGGGTGCCATGTCTTCTCCAGGTCTGATCTCATCAGTATAAAAGTACATCATTACAACAATGTGCAAATGATGTTCTGGAGACAGAGAAGACAATAGATACAGCCATGCTGTGAAACCGATAATTGCATCACTTTGGCTTAGCCTGTAGTCAGCAAGGCAAAGGTTAAATGTCCCTCCTAGCTGGCATGTCAATGAAATTATATAATTAAAAACCAAAGAATACAACTTTTCAGTTATACGTAAATTATTGTTCATTTGGAATTAGATGATAGAAATTTATATTTCCACAGTAGCCTAGCTAGATTTACTCCCTTATCTTCGTTTTCCGAAGAAGCTAACGACAGGTCCGCTCCAGCTCCTCCGAAAGTTAATCATGGACAAACCGTGATCCTCCACATCTCCTACTATTTTTCAACTACAATACCACACCACCATTACCACCATCGTCAGCATCTACGAAAATGACAATAACAATAACAACAGCGATGGTGGCGGAGATCACAACAGCATCAGTGCAGCTACAGAAAAGAAAGAAAGCTCCGCGCTCCCTGAAACACCAGCCCCATCTCAACAACACCCAGCCCAGCCTGGAAGTCAGCTCGAGACAGAGGCTCCAGTAAGAGGCCGAAGGCCTATCCACTCTAGCCAGATCACAATGCAATCCCTATATCCGCTATGTACCTTCTCCAGCATCATCATGCGTCACTCATATCCAACAACGACTGTCACTGAACTCCTCCAAACTCCTAGACGCCAGGACCACAATTCCAAGCCGCTGCATTAAACCCGAAAAAAATCGGGAAAACGAATCCACGTCTTCACCGACTCCGCCCCCCAGGACATAACACGCTCCTGCCATGCCCCTATCCCCAACAGACTACAGCCCCGCAAACACTCCACCACCCCGGAGCATCAAGGAAAGCATTAAAGCAATATTGGGTTCGGACATACTGCAGCAATCATTAATTCTATTAATTCCTCCTCTTCCTAACGATCTCGGCGCTCCCTTCCTATAACCCCACTAGCCGTCCACCAACGCTGAACCAGAAATCACAAAGTAATTAATCAAGAAAGAGATCGACAATAAATTCACGATCGGCTCCTTTTTCACGCTCCCCCTGTTTAACACATTCACATCAGCCCTACAGAAAAGGGCATTAGAACGTTTCTAAAAACGTCTAATAACGGCTCTTTCATCTCCTCATAATTCTGCCTTTTTAGCATTAACAGCATGATTCTGCCTAATGAAGATGCTTTAAATTATCACGACAAAAACAGAGCAATCTCTCTAATTAATCTAGACGGCTGCAATGCTTGGTTTGCAAGTCAACATTACCCCCGCCTTCCATTAAACCCAGATTTCTGGCATTAATCGGAGATCACAATTATATTTCGTAGTCCATTTAACATTCGGATGCAGAAGTAGCCCACACATTTATGCTTTAAAAAACTATTTGCTGGATTCTCGCCAATAACTACGGCATTTGCATGTAGTTCATCTACTAGAAGATTCCTGTATCTCTCCCCCTAATATCCTCCAGCCAAATTTAGTGACCCGTTTTCTAATATTGGCATTCCCATCGCGGAAGAACCTCTGGCGCACTTCTAAAGAATTCTTAAGCATCAATTTGGAGTGGCAGAATTTCAAGCATCCATAGGCTACTTGAATAAATCAACAAATTAGTTCCCTTTTATATTCTGAAAGAAACAAGATCATGCTAAGCACAAACTGCTGTCCATCTTAGGACACTCAATCTTCTCAAATTTTTTTTAAAATCTTTTTCACAAAATAAGATGAAAAGATAAACAAATTAAAATTAATTCATAATATAATTAATTTCTTTTGGAAAACCTGATGCGGCCCAGCCTCACCCAGACTCTGCCTTCAGCAGCCCCCAGGTAAATTGAGTTTTGAGACCCCTGTTCTACAGCAAACTGAGTGTGTGTGTGTGTGTGTGTGTGTGTGTGTGTGTGTGTGTGTGTGTATGTGAGTGTGTATGTGTTTTTGTGACATATCAGGACACAAATCTGTATAATGACATAGGTATGACACAGGTATTACAAAAAGCAGGTAAAATATGAGGACATTGGTGACGTCCTCATTTCTCAAAATGCTTATAAATCCCACAGGATGAGTTTAATCAGAGAGTAAAGCTGCACACTGACTGTGATTTTAGGGGTGGGGTGGGATGAGGGCAATATAATATATGGTTTGGGCTGTATAAAATGAATGTAAGTCTATGTAATGTACCCACTTTTCACAAAAACAAACGTGTGTGTATGTGTGTGTGTGTTGTGCTGATGAACTGAGGATTGTCCTCTCATACACTCTCTCCATAGTGAAAAAACAAGGAGCTTCTTTATTCTGTTAAACACAAAATATTTTTTAAGATGAAAACCATTAGCCATTGACCTTCATATAAGGAAGAACAAATGCTGTGCAAGTCAATGCTTACAGGTTTCCATCTTTCTTCTAAATATTTTATTTCATGTTTAACTTTCAGAAAGGTTTATAACCCCTTGAGGGAGAGTAAATGAGTAAATTTATATTGTTGGGTAAACTGTCCCTTAAACAACCACTGCCAACACATTAATCTAAATATTATTAAAAACAATCGGAAATATTAAATAATAAACGATTATTCACAGCATTTTGAAGTGCTGACAATATCAATATTGTGTATGTTCATTAACATGATGTATTGTATTATTTAATATCAGCAAAAGTCTATTTCTCAGATCAAAGAAATAAGGACTTACAGAGCTCTTTTGGAGGTTTTGATGACTGCTGATAGTCTGATGAGACACTCGTCTGATCTCTGGAATTTGTGAAGCTCAAACTCCTCCAGCTCCTCCTCTGAGGTCAACAACACAAAGACCAGAGCAGACCACTGGGCAGGTGAAAGGTGAGCAGATGACAGACTTCCTCTACTGAGGTGAGACTGAATCTCTTTCAGCAAAGTTTGGTCGTTCAGTTCATTCAGACAGTAGAACAGATTGATGGATCTCTCTGGAGACAGATTCCCTTCAAGTTTCTGCTTGATGTAGGCAATTATTTCCTCTTTGCTCTGGTCTCTGTCATTCTGCTGTGTCAACAGGCCTCGTAAGAGTTGTCGATTAGACTGAAGTGACAGACCGAGAAGGAAGCGAAGGTAAAGGTCCAGATGTCCATTCTCACTCTCCAGAGCCTTGTCCACTGCAGTCTTCAGCAAATCAGTCATACATTTAGTTTTGCTTTTTTTTTGTCTAAAAAACAATCCATGCTTCTTGTCACTGTGTTGAATCAAATGTTGATAAAGGGCTGCAATGAACTCTTGAATGCTCAAGTGAAGAAAGCAGTACATAGTACCAAGAATGATTCCCGTCTCCTCCTTAAAGATCTGGGTACACATGCCTGAGTACACCGATGCCTTATAGACGTCAATGCCACAGTCTTTCAGATCGCTCTCATAGAAGATCACATTGTTTCTTTCCAGCTGCTGGAAGGCCAGTTTTCCCAGTGAAAGGATGAGCTTTGGATCCCAGGAGACATCTGCTGTGTTTTCTTCATCATACTTTCTTCTGCTCTGCTGGATCTGAAAGCGGAGAAAGTGTGTGTACATCTGTGTCAGAGTCTTGGGAGATTCCTGCAGTGTTTCAGCATGAGCCCTGTGTTTCAGTTTCAGTATGTTCTGGAGAACAGTGTCTGAAATCCAGCAGAAGACTGGGATGTGGCACATAATAAAGAGACTCTTTGACTGTTTAATGTGATCAATGATTTCTCTGGCCTGATTCTGATCTGTGAGTCTCTTTCTGAAGTACTCCTCCTTTTGGGCATCATTGAATCCTCGTATCTCTGTCAGCCGGTCGATACAGTCAGCAGGAATCTTACTGGCAGCTGCTGGTCTGCTGGTGATCCAGATGAGAGCAGAAGGAAGCAGATTTCTCTTGATGAGGTTTGTCAGGAGAACATCCAGAGAGACTGCTGAAGATACATCACCACACGTCTCATTACCAGCAAAGTTCAGAGGAAGACGACATTCATCCAATCCATCAAGGATGAACAGGACTTTGAATCGTGTGCTTCTTGTAAGGTTCAGTCCTTTAGTCTCTGGGAAAAACTGAGTGATGAGGTCTTTTAAACTTTGTCTTTCTTTCTCCTTTAAGTTCATCTCTCTGAATGGAAGAGGAAATATGAAGCTGATGTCTTGATTTTCTTTCCCTTCAGCCCAATCCAGAACAAACTTTTGCACAGAGACTGATTTCCCGATGCCAGCAACTCCTTTTGTCAGGACAGTTCTGATCTGCTCGTCTTGTTCAGGTGCTTCAAACAAATGTTTGCATTCAACCTGTATCTCTAGTGACTGATGACGTCTGGAAGCAGCTTCAATCTGTCTGATCTCATGTTCAGTGTTGACCTGTTCACTCGCACCCTGAGTGATATAGAGATCTGTGTAGATGTTATTCAGAAGTGTGGAGTCTCCTTGCTGAGCAATTCCTTCAAACACACTTTGATATTTCTTCTTCAGGCTACATTTAAGCTGATTAATGAAGAACAGCTCACCTAAACACAGGAGCAAAGAAACAGAGAGATTTAGTCTTGACTTATTTGTAAGTGTCAGTCTGACAGATCTCCATGAGTAGGGCCAGACTGAACTTTCAGACATTTTTTGCAATTTCTGAGGAAAATTTAGTAAAATATCTGCAGATTACTGCATGATTTTGGGAATATCATAACTTTGGGATTATCATAAATAAAATAAAAACTAAATATATAAAATAATAAATAAAAAATAAAACCCTTTTAACTTGCAAAATAATAATAATCAATAATATGTAATGTTTACAATATAAATCCAATTAGATCCACTTAATTACTAAAAGCACAAGTCTCTCATATAATATATCTACTAAAGGACAGAAAATATGACTTTACAAACTGTACTGTAAATAAATCAGGATCATTTTCATATTTGTCAACAATATTACTGAAAAAAACTGAATAAATAAAACTGCACACAAGAAAATAAATAGACTCAATGATAAGCTAAAAATTTGTGGAAATCTGCAGGTTTCGTGTGGGTCTAGCCATTAGTCTCTTACCAAAAAGAGTATCAGCAGCTTGATCTTGCTTCATCTCTCTCAGGAAGAAGAGTGTGAGATCAAGGGCTGCTTCTGTGATTTTGCTTCTGTTCCCATTAAACTCCTTTACAAACTCTTGTCTGTTTTCGTCTTGTAAGATTTTCTTAAATTTCTCCAGTTCATTCTTCAGAAATCTGATCATTTTACTCTCAAGATTCTATGAGTGAAGAAAAGAGAACAACATTTAACCAAAACATTCGGTAACACTTTATAATAACTGCACACTATGAATCATTTACTAAGCATTAGCATCTAGTGAACTCATTATCTGTAAGCATTGACTCTAATAAGTGTTAGTCAGCAGTTCAACAACTGGTATTTAGAAAGCATAAATAGTCCTCACTTTAGATTAGGTCACAAAACTGGATGAAGTTGAGTTAATAAAGCATTATTAACATATTAGTTAACTATTAGTAAATGCTTGAATTATAAGATATATAAATGTTAATTTCAATAGTTTAATTATCATTTACTAACTCATTCTGAATGATCGTAAACTACTCTTAAATAACTGTTTTGGAAATAATGTACTTAATTTAGTAATGAAAAATAAATCATTAACAAAGTATGAAAGTACAAGTATTTAACACTTTATAAATGTGGGTGTAAGTCAAGAGTAGAATTTGTAGCTTCAGTTATAAACTGTTTACTAATGTTATTAACGTAGAGGTAATGTTTAACAAATAATGAATTCAATATTTGCTAATGCTTAATAAATGGTTCATAGTGTGAAGTTATTATAAAGTGTTACCAAACATCCATTTGCAACTACTGAACAATTGAAAATATAAAACATTATACTACAGGACTGTGCTTTATTTTATTGGCTGATCAACAATCTAGGGTGTGCACTTATTTTCAGATGAAGTAGATTCAGATAGGCATTGAGCACATTCATAAATGCTGAATGATCTTAATTATTTCACAGCTACAGAAGCCAAAAGTCACATCAAAACACAACAGAAGGTTTTGGATTTTCTCAGATAGCATGTTTTTTGTGTGTTTAAAATAACTAATAATTTGTGTGTATTTAAACTCTAATAGACATCTAAACATTGATGTTTTGGCTAAAACAAGACTTACATTTATCTGTCAGTGAAAATATATTAGTCATGAAAGAATAGCCCACAGTTGTGCACTATTTTATAATAATTCAATGAACTGGAGTCAATGATTACTTAACAAATTAATTGCACTACATTTTAATTGAGCAGTATATTTTTAATTAACTATTTTTATTTAATTTGTTTATAATAAATGAGATTTTTTCGCACCTGGAAGATCCACTGGAGATTGTCTGTAAAGCTCTTGTGAGTCACGTCTCCTGAATCTGGTAACTCATATTCATCACTGTTAACAGATAAAACTACTGTAATTATACATTTAGAGACAAACAAACAGATACAGACATATCTTACAAACACTGAAAATAATACATGTAGTGCTCATAATAAGGAGACCGTGGACAGATTTGTTACTTGAGTTTTCTGTTACATTGAGCTTAGAAATAGATAATTGTCTCTGTCAGACCTGTCAATCACAAAGTCATTATTAGAAAGTAGCTTTGAAAGTTTGATTTACAGTTCATTATTACTTATACTTTTAGCTACAAAACAACACATCTACATTTACCTTCAAAAGCTTCATCTTTATTTAGATATACTTACAAAACAGTTTAGTTATAAACTTCTTCAAAACATCTTATGTTCCACAAATGAAATAATTGACAGAAATCTGATATTAATATTGACTGAAAGATCCTCTGAATAAGACGCCAGGTGTCTGTAAATGTCTTAATGAATTACTAAAGTCATTTGATTAATTTAAACAACTGATTTAGTCAGGAATGACTCTCTCTACTAAATTGTTATTTTACACAAAACTGTTGATGTGAGCAATAATGTAAAACACACAATACCTTTTGGCAGATGATGGTGTTTCCCCACTGAACTTTGGTGGATTCCACTCTTTAGACAGGTCACTCTTCAGAGACACAGAGCTGGACAAATGTGATCCTGATCTCACACTGAAGACACAAACACACCAGAGGAATAAACAGCAGGACAAACTTCAGTCTCCTTTACAAGAGTTTATCAGCCAAATATAAGTTTGTGTAGTTTAATTTAGGGGAAACTAATTATAGGCTCAAACATAAAAAAATGTAATTAAAAAAATTATTAATATAAACTAACATAATGTCTTGGTAGAAAAGACGAAAAATAAATAAAATTCCCTTAACAGAACTACACAGTTTAACATGTATATCTGTATTAATCTGTGTGTATTGATCAAATGTAGCACCCTTTTGTTATGTTTGTGGCTGTTTTTACCCCAATGACTTCATATAATGAAGCAATATCAGCATCTGATCATGCAGTCTTGATTGATGCTGGTTGGAAAGAATTTTTACAGTTGATCATCAGATGTTAGCATTAACCCTTTAGATCAGCCTGAGCTGAATAGTTTCTGCATTTTAAATGGAGTTCAGTGGAGTAAAAGAGCATATTATATTGAGTGTGCAGAAATACTGCGTTCACTGTGTTCTGACAGCTGAGGGGCTTATTTTAATGTTCTCAGACATACATATCAAGACAATTGTGCAAAGATCTCTCTCACTCCATATAACTCCATATAAACTAAGATTTTTTACCCTACAACTGATGACAAACAGTCAAATGACAAATTGTACCTCTACACAAGGCTTTAAACCAGTAGATCTCCAACATTTTTCACCAAGTACCAGCTAAGAAGAAAATTGTACCATTTGACCATTTAAACAGGCAATAGCAACACAAATAAGTGCATTGTTGTTGGTTGTTTTTGTTCTTCAGAGAAAGTGTTGAAATAATGGTGTAAAAACAGAGTCAATACCTGTGTTTCTCTGAGAGAGAGTCCTTTACTCGCTCCTCTGCCATACTGCAACTAAAACACCAATGCAGACATTAGCAGAGCTTTGAGGAAACAATCAGCCGCTGACCATCACCTGGAGTTGACAATATACTGAGATGAAGAACAACAATCAATGCTCACTTCACTAACAAGACCTTACTGAAACAGGCCACATGATGAGGGAGACCACAAACTGACTTTCAGTCATCTCACAGCAGATAAATATACTATATATATATATATATATATATATATATATATATATATATATATATATATATATATATATATATATAAACAAACTCTTAACATTAATGCAGTTGCAGGGATCAACAATAAGGATTGGATCCAACATGCGAGATGTTCAGCACAGTAGACAGAATCATTACTGATCAGTCCAGTGCTGTCTTGTCACTAAAGTTTTATTTGCCTGTAACTATTCGTCAGTTGCGTGCACATACAGTCTTAGAATGAAGAAACAATTGTGCCTTTAAGCCTTTAAATGCTACCTTCTCTGTGAAGTCGTGAACACCTTTTTGCTTTTCAGGTTCCTCTTATCTGACTGAATGTTGATTTGTATTGATTTATTAATAAAGTCTGCTAAGTGAGCCACTTTTTGTTAAATAATAATCAAATACCTGCACATTTTTCACACTGTTTTTTTGTTTGCAGAACAATTCAAATTTTACTCATTATATATTTATCAACATTTCTAAAATATTTAACAATTGTTTTTCAAGATCTTTGAAAAATGTAGTTACATTACAATTGTATTTTTTAAATTGTTCGTTATTTAAAGTATTTAAAGAAACGTTATGCTTAATTTAAAAAAGTGTATGTATACAGCTGATCGAAAAGTGTTTGTATGTTTTATCTATTGACACATTATTTAAAACATGTGGCTGAAGGATAGCTATTTTTTTATTTATGTGCCCAAAAATATTCTGGCAGGGCAAGTCAAAATCTAAACCACTGGCCGAGTAGAAAAAATCCTTAGCGTTAAACCCTGAGTTCGTTAAATAAGATAAGATTAAAAAATATTTTACATTGGATATATGCATATTATTTGTTACGATAACTTCCGTTTTAGCCAACTAATTATTTGTTTATTGACTTAGCAGTTAGTTAGTATTAAAACGTTACCAGTGAAATGCAGTTTAAGGATCATCCGCATTCTTCTGTTAACAGAAGCTCTGCTTTCACTTTCGATTTCCTGACTCTCTTTTTAAAGCTTATTTTGTGCTGAGTGAGCCAAAACTTATCGAGTCAGTCTCATATAGAAGAGCACAAAAACTTTCAATGGATTAAAAAATGTGAGGTTTTTTTGACAGTGTGTTAAATTGACCGTGTTTTGGCTCCGTGTTTAATCAGTGAATAAAAATGCTAATTTACTGTCTTCCAACAGGGGCGCCCGTAGACCCGCAGAAATAGGGCTGTTGCCTTGGTTACTGCAGTAAACAAAACAGTGAAACGCAGGAGGATTTTATATATATCATAAAATACATCTCAATATTCGCAGATTAAGTTCAGGCACTCCCATACAATCATACATTACATAATTCAAAATTATACAAAATGTAATACCTTGAAAAATAGCATATATAGTACTTTAAGGGCCTTAAATTACTCTAAATTGATTAACTTTCAATACTTTTTAAGACCCCGCGGACACGCTGCTACATGTTATGTGTGTATGAGTGACAGATTAGAAATGTGATCATATTTCATTGTCAGATTGATTCTTTTTCTGCTGGTTAATATATGCTGGATTATGCTGGATAATATATGTCTTATGCTGGATTTACACTAACAGCATGAATTATGTATTTGCGTGAATAGATTACACACAAAATCAATGCAAAAGCGTAAATCTCAAAAATAACATGACAGTGTGTTATTTTACTACGGTATCTGCAGGTTTGCGCACTAATCCAGAACTTCACACCCTTCCGATGGCAATGACAGCCCGACTACGAGAGCAGAAAAGAAAAATGGAAAATCACAATAATGTGTCATTATTTAGGGTTTGCTCTGACATCAGATTCAAATGCAACAACACAAACTTGTAGAATCGAAAATCAAACCAAGTGACAATTAACCATTTTCGAAGTACTCAAAAAAAAATGGAAAATGAAAGTTTGAGATGCATTTTTCATTTGTTTAATTTTGACGGTGTGAATTGAACAAAGCACTGCAAAGCGTTACACGGATCTATACGGACCTCTGACACCTCATATTTCACATTTGATGTATGACATATGTATATAGTTTATTAGGATAAGATCAGCTTAAGCCAATTACTCATTTATATATTTAGCTTGTTAGTTTAATGTTAGTTGTTAGTTTGGTTGTTAGTTTGTAGTCTGCTGACATTTAAGTGTTAAATACATTTAAGGAATGTCAGCAGTTTTTCTTCCTGCTTAACTGTAAGGGCTGGTTTAACTTTTCTTTCAATTTCATAACTGTTAATTTAAAGTTATATTTTGTGCTGATTTATGAAGTGAACATGATATTAAGGATTAAAAACACTTTCATAACATTAATAAATAAAGTGTTCAGACAAAGTGTTGAAATGACACGTATGAAGCGTAATGGTAAAAGTATCAAACTTACATGCAGAAGTACAGAAGCTCTTGTGAAGCAGAAACACAATCTGAGCTCTTTGACTCTTTCAGTTCTTCTTCCTTTTCTTCTTCTTCCTGGTTTATTGCCTTTCAGGAACTGAACTTGGAAGGTGCATTACTGCCACAACCAGACTGGAACACTTTTTGAAATCCATGTAGATATAAAAAAGACTGCAGTTTTATAAAACCATTTCTATTACTTTGAAAAGTACTGGAAGTTTTGTACAGTACATCTTGAAAGTATTCATAGCGCTTCAATTTTTCCACATTTTTTAATGTTACAGCCTTATTTCAGAATAGATTAAATTCATTTATTTCTCGGTGGCTAGCACTGTTGCCCCACAGCAAGGAGGTCCTTGGTTCAACACTAGCTGAGCCAGCCGATACCCTCTGTGCGGAGTTTGCATGTTCTCCCCGTGTTCGCATGGGTTTTCCCCGGGTACTCCGGTTTCCTCCCACACTCAAAAACTATGCAACAAAAGTTGAAGTCACGAGCACTTACTACAAACTAGCGCAACTAGTGATCTATTTTGGGAAGCTATCGAGAACTACCTGATCTCATATCCCTCCAAATGCTTATTGACCAGGCGGGAGCCTTGGGCTCATCTATCACCGAGCTCAGGTTTCTCTCCCGAGACAGCATGCAAAACTAGCTTAAATAGTCAAGCATTATCTAAGTGTGAACTCTTGAAAGACAGTATGAGCAGGCCTTCGAAAATTGTCTATTGTAGTTTCTAGAATACACGAGCATGTTGCTCCCAATATGAGAGGGCAAATCGCGCGCCTCCATAGGACATTATAATCTTGCGTGTAAAAGATGTGATATGTCAACAGCTAAGTCCACTTCAAAGAAACGAGGTACATAGACACTTGCATGTAATATAATTATACAATAAATTTACTTTTTCAAAAAACTTCACAATTCACAAATCATAGAGAATATGCAACAGCATTCCATATTGCATGGTGGTGCACTGTGTATTTATAGGCAAATTAAATCTGAATGAAATCACAAACTATCTTAACTGCGGTTCACAATCCATTTTAGTCAGTTTCATTGTTTTTCTATGTTCTGCCTTATTTATTCGGGTATAATTATGTCATGGTAGTTGTTCCAAAAGCTGGTTCCAAACAATATTCGGATTAAGAAAATTCAATGGAAGGGGATGATTGGGAGGCCATGACCATAAGGGCCAATAGAGGGACTTTGGCCAGGTCACCAGGGTTACACCCCTGCTCTTTCACGAGAAGTGCCATGGGATTTTTAATGACCACAGAGAGTCAGGACCTCAGTTTAACATCTTATCCGAAAGACAGCACCCACTTACAGTGTAGTATCCCCTTTACTGGGGCATTAGGACTCACGCAGACCACAGGTTGAGCACCCCCTGCTGGCCTCACTAACACCAATTCCAACAGCAACCTAGTCTTCCCTAGTGGTCTCCCATCCAGGTACTATCCAGGCTCAGCCCTGCTTAGCTTCAGTGAGTAACCAGTCTTGGGCTGCAGGGTGATATGGCTGAGGCTAATTAATTAGTTTTAATTTTTATTTAATTTATTTTTAATTTCTAATTAATTATTTTTATTTTTAACCCTTTAATTATTTATGATATCATTCACAAATCAGTTTTGGTCAGTTATCCCTTCTTTGAGTCACTGTTTTTTTTTTTTTTTTTTTGAAAACTTTCACAGATCAGTTTAGTTCAGTTAACCCTTTCCTAAATCAAATATATTCTTTTAAGGATTTGTGAAAACTGTCAGAAACCAGCTTTGGCCAGTTATTTCATTTGTGAGTCTTGTACACCACTGTAATTATTTTACCAATCTGATTTTTTGTCACAGGCATGTGAAAATGGTGTATTTTGTTTTGTATTTTGTGCTGAGTAAGACTGAGGATGTTCCAAAGAGGACAGGAAACATTTACAAGACAGCGGTCTCAAAGAGTTTGTGTTGTTGGGATCAGAAATTAATTCATTCCCAATGGAGAGGACTTGGTATATATATGTAAGTGCAGTTTTAATATAACACTTTGAATTGTTTAAAAAAAAAACAATATTGTTATAATTTTAAATCAGAGATGTGCTGTTTTTCTGATTTTGTGATTGTGTAATGAAGTAGGTGTAATCCATTGTGTTAGGCTGTTAGGTGTTGTGGGGGGTTCTAGGCAGAATCTCTGGATAATCATGCTTTCTGCAGACTGTTCTCCACATATTATAGACTTTATATATATATTCATACATTTTACATTTAATTACTAGACATTGGTTCTGTCACATGACCTGTTTATAATGAATCTGAGAAATACACAGCCCTTTTACAAATACATGAAAATAGGATGAAGTTTAACTAGACTAGATTCAGTTAGTGTGCAGGACAAACAAAACAAATATTTATGTTTTTGGCTAAACATTTTGTCAATCATTTGCAGCTGGGGTAACACAGAAAGTAACAGCTCTCCACAATTTGCCCTGCCACTATTAAGGCCTGCCAGGAGCTAAGGCAATCAAGATCAGCTGTGTATATACGACCCAAGGTATGAATATTTTGCCATTTCTCTTTTAAATAACCAGATGGACAGTTGGTTCAACAGGTCATTATAGACAAACAAATTTGAATGTATGTACATTTCTCAATTGTTTAAGTTTAGGATACTGAAAACGATCAATTACAGTTTTTGTGCATGCAAGATAGTTTTCCTAGTTACATTTTTGTGGTACTTTTTCAGGTTTTGGAGCCAGCTGCTGAGGAAAATTTATCTGACACTGACAATTTATATTTTTCTATTGCTGTGTTTTAATATTCTGAAAGCAATTATTGTATGATTTACATGTGAGAATGTTTCAGCATTCAACATGATGTCCCCTTATTGTTTTCAGTTTCTGGAGCCAGCTGATGTAGAAAATTTACCTGAGGACGACAATGTAATTGTTTTACGTGTTACATCTTAAGACTTTGAAAGAACCAATGTATGATTTACATGTGACAGTTTTTTTCAGAATACAGCCCAGTGATTCCAAATAACAGCATTTTGTGCTTTTTCAGATTGCAGAGGTTGCTGTGGATGACAGTGAACTACCAAATAATTATGTAAATATACTATTTTCAAAGATACTACATAGAATATGCATGTCGGGTTTTTCAGAGGTCACTTTTTATTTATTTATTTATTTTTTAGAACAGTTTTTTATTTTATTTATTTATTTATATATATATTTTTTTGGACCTGGCTGGTGATAAAGTAATTTTTTGCCATCATGTTTTAAAATAACTAAGGCTTTTAAAAATTATCAGTAAAGTAAGTTGTTTAGGTTTGCCGTAGATTTAGAAGTTATATTAAAATAAATCCAAAGCACACAGTATAAATGCCTGGGTAATAATCTGGCTTGAGAACAGTTAAAGATCGTCAAAGACAATATTAATATTGACAATATTGTAATTAACACACTTTTTTGTAAATAATACATTTTTGCAGGACTTGAGGGCATGGAGGGCACTAAGGCAGGAACAAGATAGAGTACAATCTCTCTTTGGAAACAGATCGAGCAAGGGTAAGTATCATAATCAAAGCATTTATTATTCTAATGTATACAGTTGAAGTCAAAATTATTAGCTCCCCTGTTATATTTTAATCATTTAATATTGTTTCCCAATTTCTGTTTAATGGAGAGATTTTTCTCAACACGTTTCTAATCATAATATTTTTAGTAAGTTCTATAAGTTTTAATATTTTATGTTGTAATAAGTAATTTTTCAAATGTTTGACGTTATGACAGCACATAATATTTGACTTGATGTTATTAAGATATCAGTATTCAGCCTAAAGAGACATTTAAAGGCTTAAATTGCTTAATTAGGCAAGTAAAGGTAATTATGCAAGTCAATTTAAAACAATGGCTTGTTCTGTAGACAAAAAAAAAATATTGCTTAAGGGGCATTGCTTTTAGGAAATACTGTGAAAAATCCTAATAATGTGATTTTGTCACGGTTGTGGTGGGGAAAAGGAGCGAGGACTCAAGTGCAAAGAAACAATGGGTATTTATTAATAATAAAATAAAAATAAAAAGCAAAACAAAACTACCCCGAGGGGGAAAACATTAACAAAACACACAAACTTGGCTCAACAAGAACAAGGCAAGACTGGAGCAGGAACACGGGGAGTGTAGACAACGAACTGGCAAAGGACTGAAAACATGAGGGGGATTATAAAGCAAAAAGTAAATTGACACACAGGTGAACACAATTAACTAATAATGGGTTAACAAGGAGGGTGGGACTAGACAATAGACAGGAGAGCGCATGACACAGAGAGACAATACAAGCCATGCGCTCACATAACACAACACTGAAGCACACGACAAAAGCACGTGACCACAATGTAAACACCGAGCCACGTGCTTTGACAAAAGACACAAGCACACGATGAATGAAAACTCACCGTGCGCTCACACATGCAGCATGCATGCTTCATCCCAGCGCCGACCAAAAACCGAAACCAACAAGACTGAGACGCTGGGAATGAAACACCACGCTGCTGACAGACGAAAACACAAACACGAGTACAAGAGCGCACGCATCTGAGGGACGCAGAGCGCGCGCGCGGCCGCGTCAAGCAGGAGCGCGCACACTCTACGTACACCCACGACGGTGCGCGCTCACACAGAGACAGAAACAGGACCAGACAAGAGAAGTGTCAGAGCTCTGCCACCAAAACAAGAATTTACAAGACCAAAGTGGCAGAACCCTGACACTAGCCCCCCCCAAAAGGGACGCCACCTGGCGTCCCTAAAGGGAACATCCAACAAGGTACAAGACAGACAAGAAACACCACAAGACAACAAAACAGGCAACATCAACAAACACAAGACAGGGAGGTGAACAGGCAAGACGACATGAAGGGGGGGAGGGAGGGAAGCCAAGCCGGACTCAACAAGACAAACAAGGGAGGGATGGGAGGGCAAGACCAGGGAGGATCAGGAGGGACAGTCCAGGGTGGATTCAGTGGGTCAGGGGCCCCGGCAGGGAGCCAGGGTGGAGCCGGAGGATCCGTCCAGGGTGCAGGGAGGGAACACCAGGGAGGAGCAGGAGGGACGACCCAGGGAAAGTCTATCAGGGGAGACAAGGCAGGAGGTCGGTGGGGAGCCGGCTGGGCTGGAGACCAGAGGGGAGCCGGCAGGGCAGGGAGCTGGGCTGGTGCCGGCAGGGCTAGACGTCTGGTTGGCGCCGGCAGGGCAAGGAGCTGGGCTGGGGCCGGCAGGGCAAGACGTCTGGGTCGTGCTGGCAGGGCAAGGGGCCAGGCTGGGGCCGGCAAGGCAAGACGTCTGGGTGGTGCCGGCAGGGCAAGGGGCCGGGCTGGGACCGGCTGGGCAAGACGTCTGGGTGGCGCCGGCAAGGCAAGACGTCTGGGTGGCGCCGGCAGGGCAAGACGTCTGGGTGGCGCCGGCAGGGCAGGGAGCTGGGCTGATGCCGGCAGGGCTGGGAGCTGGGCTGGTGCCGGCAGGGCTAGACGTCTGGTTGGCACCGGCAGGGCAAGGAGTCGGGCTGGGGCCGGCAGGGCAAGACGTCTGGGTCGTGCCGGCAGGGCAAGGGGCCGGGCTGGGGCCGGCAGGGCTAGACGTCTGGTAAGTTCCGGCAGGGAAAGGAGCCGGACTGGGGCCGGCAGGGCTAGACGTCTGGTAGGTGCCGGCAGGGCTAGACGTCTGGTAGGTGCCGGCAGGGAAAGACGTCTGGTAGGTGCCGGCAGGGAAAGACGTCTGGTAGGTGCCGGCAGGGAAAGACGTCTGGTAGGCGCCGGCAGGGAAAGACGTCTGGTAGGTGCCTGCAGGGCAAGGTGTCGGGCTGGAGCCGGCTGGGCTAGACGTCTGGTAGGTTCTGGCAGGGAAAGGAGCCGGGCTGGGGCCGGCAGGGCTAGACGTCTGGGTGGTGCCGGCAGGGAAAGACATCTGGGTGATGCCGGCAGGGCAAGGAGCCGGGCTGAAGCCGGCACTGGAGGGCGCTCAGGGGCTGGAGCCGACACTGGAGGGCGCTCAGGGGCTGGAGCCGACACTGGAGGGCGCTCAGGGGCTGGAGCCGACACTGGAGGGCGCTCAGGGGCTGGAGCCGACACTGGAGGGCGCTCAGGGGCTGGAGCCGACACCGGAGGGCGCTCAGGGGCTGGAGCCGACACCGGAGGGCGCTCAGGATGAAGCATGCACGCACGCATCTGAGGGACGCAGAGCGCGCGCGCGGCCGCGTCAAGCAGGAGCGCGCACACTCTACGTACACCCACGACGGCGCGCGCTCACACAGAGACAGAAACAGGACCAGACAAGAGAAGTGTCAGAGCTCTGCCACCAAAACAAGAATTTACAAGACCAAAGTGGCAGAACCCTGACAGATTTGGGCTAATAATTTTGACTTCAGCTGTACAATCAATTAACATTTTACATTTATCTAAATACTACCCGGTGGCTCAGCTTTTCATTTTTACATTTTCAAATGCATCAGGAAAGAAGGAGACAGCAAATGCAACAGCACAAAATGCCACATACAAAAGTATGTTTAACTTGGATGTAGCTAGATCATTACTGTTTTCTGTGTGTATAACTAAAGACTCTGTACTCTTTAAAAAGGCAATAGAGGATCGCCAGATATATATATATATATATATATATATATATATATATATATATATATATATATATATATATATATATATATATATATATATCTGCACTTGTTGAGTCGGCTGATGGAGTCACATTACAATTCAAATACCCAGATGGGAGAGTTATGAAGAGAACATTCAATGTCACGCAGCCTTTTCAGGTTAATAGTCATTTCACTTGTGTACTCATTTATATATATAAAATAAAATTTAAAAAAATCCATTACAGACATTTTATTTTATTTCTTTCACAGGACTTGGTTGCATTTGCTGGTCTGGATGAGATGGCAAGTGAGATTTTCTCAGTATAGCTGCCACTCTCGCTATCTCCCTTATTTAGCAATTTAGGAGGTACACTACAGGATCATGGCATAGTAGGACCTTCCACACTTTATGTGTTGTGGTTGTCCTCTAATGAAATACAGGTAAAAAATAAAAAGTGTTTTATTACATAATGTGATAATTACAAATGGAAATTAACAGCATGAATCATCATCTTGACTATTTGTTTACTTAAAAAGTTACCTTTTTATTCATTTTAATGTGTCACTCAATTTAACCTAGGAAGCAGCTCTAAAGCATTTTATACACGTGATCTGAGCCCATTTCATTCTGTGATATATAGACTTTTGTGTTCTGCCTTTAGTAATTGTACAATCTGTTAGCCTAATGCCTTTTTTGAACTATTCCTTTACACTGTCACATATTTGATGTGGTCCAAGCTTTGCTTTGAATTGTGATAATCAACTCAAGTTTGAGTTGCAGTCAGAAACTAGATTAAACAGACATTTAATTTTTTGTTTTAGTACAATGTTAAGTGGAAACAAACATAAATTAGAAGCTGTTCTTCTTTTGTTGAGGAGATACAGGCAATTATTATTATTATTTTTTTGTTATACACAAATATTCAAGCAATTAACTCCAGTTAGTTAATGCCTAGTTTTCTCCCATCTGTTTAATTACATGCTAAGTCAAAAAAAAAAAAGAGTCAGATCAACCTGAAGTCCCTGGACAAAACAAAGTAACCTGGTGGAAGAGGGACTGCGATGGGCAACGGGTGTCCACCTCGAAACGTCAGAAAAAAAGATCATCATCTGGTTGGTATCTGTTTTATAAAGTTAATGACAAACTCTTTTAATAGTGAATAATGATGTGTGAATGAACTAAGAAGGAGTTTAATAGTGCTCTTGCTACTCAGTAGACTTAATGCAAAAATAGGTAATGTCAATTACAGTGTAATGACATGCATGTATAGGTTTAATATTTTCCATGTTGCAAGATTTCCAAAAGTTACATTGTTTATTTTTATTTTTTTGTATATTTGGCAAGGAGTTTCAATGAATTGTTGTAATGTGGCTTGTTTTATTTATTTATTTTTTTTACTTCTAAACAGTTTGTTCTCCATGTGCTAGTTCCTCCCCACCATGTATTACCCATCAATATCCTGGTAAGAAGAATTTTATTTTTTTATTTATTTATTTATTTTAATTCAAAACCTATGCTTCATCTGAAAACAGGGACACAGGCATAAAGAAATCCTCAAGACACTGAGGAAATTGCCTGTTTTCTGTTTAGTAACTAGCCAGCTAACAATGGTTTTTCCTAAAGCCTTTTCTACAGTCCCCTAATACGCCTCAAGCATTAATGTTACCACCATTTGTTGTTATTAACCCGACAGTAGAAAAACTTAAGAAAACTGTGTCTATTTATTTACTTGTGTAAATGTGTGTACATTTCTTTTTATTTAGCTTTTAAATTAATTTAGTAACATTATTGACAAATATGAAAATTGTAATTTAATTGCAAAACAATTTGTAAAGTAATTTTAGTAGATACTTTAGTAACTTTTAGTAGATAGATTATATGAGAGACTTGCTTTGTTTACCAAATAAGTGGATCTAATTAGATTTGCATTGTAAACATTAAATAAAAGTTAAAAAGGTATAATTTTTTATTTCATATATTAAGTTTTTAATTATGATACTCCCAGAATCATTCCACATAAATCTTTCCAACTATCCTTTCACCCTCAGCCTTCTGTTCCATCACCGGATTATCACTTTACTAAAACCAATGGAAATCCCAATTAGTTAGATGTAGGTGAATTACAGTGTTGAATTTATTTTGTTATTTTTTCATTTCTTTCCTTCTCTCTTTAAAGATTTTAATATGCAGAGGCTAGAGAACCTTCTTCAGGAATCTGAGACCATCACCCTTGAAGATCCTCCTGAAGACACCATCCTGCAGTCTCCATTGTCCATTTGGGGACAAAGAAAAAAAGAGGTCCAACAGTGTTGGCAAGAGGCGAGGCCACAAAACCTTGCCAACTTGTTGTCGGCTGAAAGGATTCCCACGATGACATGTAGTCACTGTCATGTGAGAGAAGCAATTATCCGTTGTAGGGAATGTTTGCCATCAGAGTGGTTTTGTGAATGTTGTGACACATTAATACACAAACACCACATTTTGCACAGTAGGCAAACCACAATCAGTGGCTTTTTTAAATACATCCCTCCAACGGAATTTGTGAAACTCCATGACAGTAACTACATCATCTGTGAACAAGGTTTGTGATGATTTGCATTCCCCCCCAACAGACTTAAATTATGCATTGTACTTTTATTACATTGTACAATTATTACATGTTAATTATTACATCTTAATTGTTCTTTGCTTTCACAGATTGTTTGCTACCAACAGCCTTGCCTCAGATAATTTGTTCCTGTAATAATGCTGATGTTGCTGTATCTGTTGGAAGATCTATCATTCTGGTTTGCATAAATGGTAGGATTGTTTAAAAATATTATTTATCTAACACATTACTTTACTTCCTTGTAATTTATTTGTCTTTCATGTGCTCCCAGGCCGTTATAACCTTCACACACCATTGCTGACGTGCAAACATTGCAATAAGCAATGGACTCCAGGGGTCATTGACTTTGAAAGGAGTGGTTATTGGCCTGCTACCATGCAAGCCCAGACCCTATTCCACCAAGATCTATTTCATTCGTTTGAGGCTATGAAGACAGCAGCTCCAGGAATGTCAGTGAAAGCATTCACAGCACTGCTAGACAAGAGAACAAAGCAGTTTGGAAGAGTGAGTAAAAATGGGAATCTGAAAGATCATTACGTTAATTAGTGTGATTCTGATATAACCTGATATGAAATTCAAGGTTCACAACTGGCTATAGTATTTAAGGCTACAGAAATTAAACAAAATGGAGGTCAAATAAGATAACATGGTAATATGCCGTTTTCTTGGATTTGTGAGTGCACTAACAGATCTGTGATTTTGGATGTTATTGTCATTGTATACTGCAACTTGTGTATTTTAGACTGGCAAAGTGAATGCGGATGCTTTTCAGAGAAGCTTTTTGCAACATGTGTACTGCAACTCTGAACAGAACCAACTACTGGGAAAGGAGCCATTTCTCTGTCCAGTCTGTAGCCCTGAAATGGTGGCTGTTTAAGTGGATGGTAACCGAAAACTCTACAGGTTCCAAAAAACAAACCAGTGAGTGTTGTATGCACATTAAAAACAGACTATGCAGTACATGTATGTACTTGCTACTAACATGATCATTGTGATATAGCTTTAATGTATCTAAAATAAAGCTGTTGATACTGTAGCTGTTGAATATAGATTTATAAATTCAATTATTAATAGGTTACACGTCTACTAATAATATATTTTCTTATAGGGGTCAAGAGCCAGGGTTTTTTAATGGAGTTTTTTTAGCCCAAGACTCAATGGTGTCTAATTTTGTTGAGGAAGTCCGTGGTGCAGTCAAGAGTGTAAGTTTTTTTAATCCGGCTGATAAACAGATATCTTTGCCTTATTTTATAAATAATTAGATGTAAAGTTGGAAATACTGTAGCCTTCTTGCTTGGGTGAGGGAGCCTTTATTAAGGTGTTATGAGTAATTCAGAATAACCTGTGTTATGAATATCGGGCTTGACTATATATTCAGACTCAATATACATAAATATATATATATATATATATTAGGCTTATGACATTATGATATACTCCAATATTAAAAAGGTTACTTTAACAGGTATAATAACCAAAAAATACTTAGTGTATTGCTTTATTGTCAGTACATGTTTAGTTTTAAAATTTTTTTTAAACAAATAAAGATTTTAAAAGGATTTTACAGTACAATATATAATACTTTACAATTAAATCTCATTAGTAAATGTTATTTTGGAAATTGAGGAAAACAGATTTATTAGTACTATGTTAATATTAGTCTAAGAAACTGAATTCTATCAGTTATTAACTTTATATAAAAACATGATGATGACTTTTGAGTTATGTTTTTGAGTTATCTAAAGTAATGTATTATTAGTAAGTAACTAAGAAATTAACATCACCTAAGATAACATTGATACTAAATTAACTAATGTTAAATGGAGCCTTACTTTACAAAGTTATTGAACAAAAGGACTTTATATAGTCACAATGTTCATTTTGTTTGAAAATAAATTAAGTCTTCAAGCTATTAATGCTGTGAATGTCACCATCAATGCAACAATCAGTATAATTTTAAACAGCACTATAACAATTCAATTAATAATAATTATGCACAGTATTTTGAAGTGCCCATGATATCAATATCCCATCAATACTATTCATTATCAATATATATTGAATAATTGATTATATAATAAATGACAAAATGTTGACATTGTTTGTATGTTTGACCAGCCTCCTAATTTAATATAGTCAATGCTAATGTCATTATTGTCATTAATGTCAAAAATAAAAATGTGAAACTATTTACTTTGGTAGACACCAGGAAAAGCAATGTGTGGGGAATCCCACTGGACAGCAGCAAGAGAGACATCAAAGCAAGCCAACAAGTTGGATGAAGAAGGTGTGGAAATTGCTGTGTGCAGGCATGGATTCCTCCTAAAAGGTTGGGCTTGGGATTGGTCTTAACAAATACCAAATATTAGCAATTACAAATGTTTGTGGATGATTAATCTAATGATTTTAAGCCTGCTCTTCACTGTGCAACATGTTCTCTACTTTTTCTATTTTTCAAAAGGTCTGAATATGTATAGAGGAGAAATCTTTGCATATCCGATGTATCTCCAAAAAGGTTTCAAAGATGCAAAATTTTTGGCCATGGATGTGACCTGCCGTTATGTGCCATTCCTGGAGAAAGTGTCAGAAGCCCTGAGTCATCTTCAACCTCTTCGGAAAATGAGACATTGCTTGTCTGTAATGCATGCCAAAGCCCACAATACAAAATGCGAGGTGATGCTTTTAACTAGTTGATTTTTGCATTCAAGATCAAAATATAGCCAATAACACAATGTAACCCAATGAATAATGATGTGACTCAAACTACAACACAGGAGTGTGCTTTGAGCATCCTCGAAAGCTGCCAACACCCTGTTGTCCACACTGTTTAACATGTATACTGCTTCATGTAGATTCCGTGGAATGCAAGGAACCAGGAAGGTGCTGGAACCACACTTGGGGAAGAAGTGGAGCAAGTAAATAATTTTCTATCCAGATGTGCCCTGACCACAAAATATATGACCAAGTCAGGTTTGTAAGTCCCCTGCTAGCCTGTAAATAAACAACTGGATATTTTACAATTTATTGTAGATTATTGATTTTCTGTTGTTTCCTACAGTAAGAACTGATATGCTTACGGTCCATGCAATTGGGTGGAATCAGCGTAAAGAGAATGGACTGCACATTGCCTTGTCTTCTAGATTTAAAAAGGTATATGTTCATGTTTTGTAAAACAATAAACTATTTAAAATATAAAAAATTTTAACTTAAAGCTCACACAAAATGCATCACACTGTTACTGTACCCCATGTAGATAATGTAGGGCACCACACCTCAGCTATATATATTTAATTAAATACGTTATTTTATTTAATCATGCATTTTGGTTATTTAAAATATTATTTTAGTAAATGAAATTTTGTTTTGCTTTTTTGAAGACAGTGCAAAAGACCTTGACTGCAACAGAGAATCTGAAGATGATGCAGAATCAATTCCATTGTAGTGATGACACAGTAAAACAGTGGGTTATTGATGTCAAGCAGTGGGCAAGCAGTGGTAAGTGAAATGTTTTATAAACAAACACTGTTGGATTATTCTATGTGTTATCTAACTAGCTGTAGTTTATTGTCAATTTATGGTGTGTGGATGGAAACTGTGTGCAAGTTAATTTTGCATTTTGACTTACTTAAACAGGGATTACTTTTATTTTTTTAAACAGTTACAACAGAAAAATCAGACCAAAACTATATAATTTGAGACCAATAAATGTGCACATTAGACCCAAAATTCAGGGCTCTATTTTTTTGGCTCCATATCTTCAAAAGGCAATTTTTGGTTCACATTCTTGATGCAATTATCTCAGATGTTTTATACAGATCTGCTTTCTTTTCAACATGCAGCTGCGGACCTCAAAAAAATTATCTGCAAGAGCACAATGTTTTACATATGTCAGTTCATAGGATAATTTACTTCATCAAACTAAACTACTACTACAACTAAAAGTTTGGCCTATCGGTTCAGCTACAGTAAGGCTTATGGACCAATGAATTCCTTATAAAGAAAGCCTCCAGAAAAATTTCAATAATTGATTGTCCTGATGTTTGTCTGTTGCTGTGGCACTGTGCAATTTTTTTTTATTGCAAGAAATTTTACATCACAAAACAGGGAACAAATCAACATCGCAAGGCATGTAAACCATTACAATAAAAAATAAAAATGTAAATCGTCTAAATAAAAAAATAAGTAAATAAACATAAATAACAACTACAACAAGGAGCAATACACCAAAGGGAAAAAAGACATTATAATAATAAATATTTTGAAAATGAAGTACAAAGAGCTTTAAGTTATTTTATTTTGCTTTCTGAAGTATTTGAATAAAAAGAACTTAAGTGTTTTTTAACCTTTACTTAAGGAAATGCTACAGCCAGTCCTGTTGGTGCTCATGGCTTGCAGTTGTCCATCGAAACGCTCTTTGTGAGCATTTGTCAGAAAAAGCATTATCTTTATAGGCAGAATGGTATGTATTAGTAAATGATGAAGATTTATGTTACACTGGTTCTTCTCATTAAATTTCATGGCAACACTTTTGTAATATCATTGCTTTTTTCTTATATTACAGATCGGAACAAAAGGCGTCAGAGGATTACTCAAAAGATTGCCCAAGAAAAGAAACGCTTGGTCGCAGAGATCCAGAGATATAACCAGCAACCTAATGCTGACCCTGTGGACACAAACTTAGTTGTACAGCAACTGTCCAACAAAGCAGAAGAGATCATGATCTGGCCTTGGCAGGAACAGAACACAGGTGTTGGATTAAGATGTAACTATACACACACACACACACGCACACACTAAGGCCAATTCACCCAATTCTACAGAGTATGTCTTTGTACTGTGGGAGAAACTGGGGCCTCCACACAAAGGCAAACTCCACACAGAAATGCCAGCTGGGACTCAAACCAGCAACCTTCTTGCTGTGAGGCGACAGTGCTAACCACTGAGCCACTGTACCGTCTGCTGGTTATACACCTGATTTCAATTGAAAGTTGTTTTGTCTTAAATGTATTTGGTCTTAAATATGCTAAATAAATTATTTACAGACTAATCCATTACTGTGAACCTAAGCAGTCATTGTAAATTACAATACTACAAAAGCATTACAACAGTTAACCATACTGTCCTTGCCTAAAACGACTAAATGTTAAATCATTGACATTTTTGATCCAGTGACTTTTTTTAAAGCTGTTTTTAAATAAGTCTGCACTGTGGAACTATATGAATGTTTGACTTTTAGAAAATGTGCATTTTATAATACATTACATACAGCCCATACAATTATTCTAAGGATAACACAGTGTAGTTTATATTTCATAGTCCCTAAAATTCCAGTTGTCCTTATGTACCCTTCCTAATTTCTTGATTTATTGCACCCTACTTTTTCACCATTTAATCATTTTAAAATAAAAATTTGTCCAAACAGTACTTAATTATTGGTGCACCCTGTTGTGAAGGTTAATTATTTTAAAAATATATTTAATTTGTCTTTTGTGATGTCCTGCATAAAAGAAACCTGGAAACTGTAAAAAGTGGGACCTGCAGCACTTCTTTGTTCACACTGTACTATCTTAAATGCTAAACTTACATTTGTATTGTAATTTTATATTCTTTTAGATGGGGCTTTGTGATTCATGGTGCAATTGATGGACATTCACGACTAATTACATACCTAAACTGCAACACAGACAACTGTGCCAGTACTGTAATGTCTCAGTTTATTCAAGCAACATCCCTTTGTGTTCTGCCCTCTAGGGTAAGGTCAGATTACGGTGGTGAAAACATACAAGTGGCCTTGTTCATAAACCTTGTACAAGAACTTCAGCGCCGGAGTCACATAACTGGGGAATCAGTTCACAACCAAAGAATAGAACGTTTGTGGATAGATGTATATTTACATGTGCTACACTCATTCTATAGCATGTTCTACAGTCTTGAAGATTCTGAACTGCTTGATTCCAGCAATGACCTTCACAAAGTTTCACTCGGCATAGTTTTTCTTCCCCATATCCAAGCTAGACTACAGCACTTCAGAGAGGCATGGAATCACCATGCTTTGCGGACAGAACACAATAAAACACCAACACAGCTATTGGCAGATGGAATGCTGTCAAGGATGGGAAATGACAGCACAGCTCACAACAATGTGTTTGGAGACGATCCCTACAGGCCAGAAAATTTAAATGAACTCCTGGCTCAAAATGGCATTCAGTATTTGCCCACAACTGAAACTGAAGACATCCGAGCTGTAACTGTTGAACAGCCTCAAATTAGGCTCGCTTCTCAGCAAATGGAAACTGTGTACCATGCTATTGACCATATCACAGATTTAAAGACTAAGTTTCAGGTGTGTTGTGCAGAAATTACTAATCGTTTGGCAAACTAGTGTTGCAGATTTGAGTGTTATTAAGAATGTCATTATTTTGTAATATTTAACATGTAATGATTTAGCTATAACAATGCTCTGTTGAAGAATGTATAAATGCTTACAGTAGATGCTGACATTGAAAAGAGAAGTTAAAAGTGAGCAATTTAACTTTTTTTACCACAATAAACACAAACATGCACAATGCAAAATAATGCATTCTATTTTGGAATAGATGCAAAGATCTCAAACATTTGACTTGAAAGTGATTTCTATATGGAACTTTAATTTAATAAAAGGTGTACTCCAGCTATAACTGTATCTAAAATTACTTTATATAAAGATATTATTAGAATAGTAAAGGCTGATTTATATTTCTGCGTCAAATGGAGGAATATGACTGGTCATAATATATTTGCAGATATCTCCAATCTGATTTCGTACTTGTACATTTGTAATTGCAAATAACCTATCCAAATCCTGACATAGCTGCGTTTAAACAGCGCAAACATTACTCCTTATAGTTATGCCATATTAGACGGTTCTGTATGAATAACTGAAGACGCTGCTTTAATGCATTCGCACATTATGTTAAATTATTTTAAATTACACGCCCCATCCATAACCAACCTTAAATCATACCTGAACTCTGTTTACCAGATCCAAGTAAACTGTTTTGTGTGATATTCTCATAAAATCTCTCTGCTTTTAAATATCTTTGATCGTAATTGTTCTTAGCCCTGTCAATGTTTATCAATGTTGTATTATTATTATAATATTTCCTCTCCAGTTTCTCTTACGTTTATATTCTTTAGCTGTCAATACAATACTTCGTGTCTATGGAAGAAAAAGTCAATAAAGATAGACAATGTGTAACATCATATTCATCAAAAGACGGTTTATGTGCAAGTAACAGCACCGGTCCGAGCAGGTAGCGAGCCAGCATGGGAGACAAGTTCCGAGGATGCTAAAGATTGCAGAACAACGTCTGTCGCTGGATCCGAGGACTGAGATTTACCAGCTGGCTTCCGTTACATAAGGGCAAATATAGATGACTAAAACCTCATTTACTCATACTTTTTATCATTTATAATGTCCAAGTCATTGATATTAATATTAAATGCTACTTTTGTGCCTTTATTAGCCTTTTTCTCGCCTGTTTACTGGGTTAAAAATCTTACATTATTCCATCTCCACCTGCTGGTGAAAGCTAAAGCAGCTGGCTATCTTCAATCTGCAATCTATTGCTTCTCCTGTAGTTCCCGGATGTAATCTTGAATTTTAACAGTCGAATTTGATCCACTGAATTTATGGAAGCGAATATTTGAACTGAAATAAAATGAACTGAAAAATACCTTTTGAATATTATACATCCTATTTTTAAAGGGTATTGAATATTCTGTAAGTGAAATCTAAAAATTGATAATGAATTATTGAATTTTTAAGTGTGAAAATATGTTTAAAATATTTTTCGTTGAAATATTCACAGCTTAAATAAACAGATATGTTAAATTTCAGGACCTAAAAATACAAACCCTGGAATTCAAGTCATTAAAATGCAAGAACTTGTTAACACGGTGTATTATTTTTTTCAGTTTGTGATATTCAACAAGCTTTTTAATTCAAGAGTTTTGGCATTGATTTTGTTCCATAATGTTCTGCTAAATCCTGATTTTATCTTGTAACGCTGGACAGAATGTGGCCCAGGATCTATGTCCAGTGCACGTGTTAGCAGTTGCAAGGCAGCAAAATGCCTAATTCTTCCCTGGGTGGGCTTGAACCACCAACCTTTCAGTTAAAAGCCAAACGCTCTAACTGATTGCACCACAGAGACTTAGTGAAAAATCACCTACAGTGGTAGAAAGGCGGAACTTTGTCTCAAAAGGTCTGCTAAATGAACCCTAACGAAAGTTTGCTGAGAAAGACAGAGAGGTAACAGAAACGCCCAACGTGGGGCTCTAACCCACGACACTGAGATTAAGAGTCTCATGTTCTACCGACTGAGTTAGCCGAGCTGATGAGAAGCCATGTCAAGAGCTAGACACCGTTAACAGTAATACTTTCCCTGCCTGTGATAATCTTCTGCTAAATCCTGATTTCATCTTGTAACGCTGGACAGAATGTGGCCGAGGATCTATGTCCAGTGCACGTGTTAGCAGTTGCAAGGCAGCAAAATACTTGATCCATCCCTGGGTGGGTTTCAACCACCAACCTTTCAGATAACTGCAGAACGCTCTAACCGATTGCACCACAGAGACTTAGTGAAACGTCACCTACAGTGGTAGAAACGCGGAACTTTGTCTCAAAAGGTCTGCTATATAAAGCCTAATGTAAGTTTGCTGAGAGAGAGAGAGAAAAGTAACAGAAACGCTCAACGTGGGGCTCGAACCCACAACCCTGAGATTAAGAGTCTCATGCTCTACCGACTGAGCTAGCCAGGCTGATGAGAAACTCTTTCAAGAGCTAGACACTGTTTACAGTAATACCCTCCCTACCCGTGACAATGTTCTGCTAAATCCTGATTTCATCTTGTAACACTGGACAGTGCACGTGTTAGCAGTTGCAAGGCAGCAAAATGCTTGATTCTTCCCTAGGTGGGCTTGAACCACCGACCTTTTAGTTAACAGCTGAACGCACTAACCGATTGCGCCTCAGAGACTTAGTTAAAGGTCACCTACAGTGGTAGTAACGCTGAACTTTTTCTCAAAAGGTCTGTTATATGAACCCTAATGTAAGTTTTCTGAGAGAGAGAGAGAGAAAAGTAAAAGTAACGCCCAAAGTGTGGCTCGACCCACGACCCTGAGATTAAGAGTCTCATGCTCTACCGACTGAGCTAGCCGGGCTGCTGATAAGTAGTTTCAAGAGCTAGACACCGTTTACGGTAATACCTTCCCTACTCATGACAATGTTCTGCTAAAACCTGATTTCATCTTGTAACGCTGGACAGAATGTGGCCCAGGATCTATGTCCAGTGCACGTGTTAGCAGTTGCTAGGCAGCAAAATGCTTGATGTGTCCCTGGGTGGGCTTGAACCACCAACCTTTTAGATAACAGCCAAACACACTAACCAAATGCACCACAGAGACTTATTTAAAGGTCACCTACAGCGGTAGAAAGGCGGAACTTTGTCTCAAAAGGTCTGCTATATGAACCCTAATGAAAGTTTGCTGAGAGAGAGAGACAGAGAGGTAACAGAAACGCCCAACGTGGGGCTCTAACCCACGACCCTGAGAATGAGAGTCTCATGCAGGCCCGTGCATACTGCGCATACTGAAGAGCGGTGTTGTTGCGCACATACTGTTAAGCACGTGGGGGGTGGGGAGCGCGCGTACTCAAGAGCAGTGTTGTCGCACGCCTACTGTAGGGCGGTGGGGGGTGTTGTCACGGGGGCACTTTTTATCGTTTTGGAAGGGCACTTTCTATCCAAGACTAAAAAGGGCATGTGAACTGCACAGGTTGACCCCTATGTGTGCACGTGCCTGGTCTCATGCTCTACTGACTGAGCTAGCCGGGCTGATGAGGAGCTCTTTCAAGAGCTAGACACCGTTTACAGAAATACCTTCCCTACCCGTGACAATCTTCTGCTAAATCCTGATATTATCTTGTAACGCTGGACAGAATGTGACCCAGGATATATGCCCAGTGCACGTGTTAGCAGTTGCAAGGCAGCAAAGTGCGTAATTCGTCAGTGGGTGGGCTTGAATCACCAACCTTTGGGTCATTATATCTTGTTCAATACCTATATATTTATATCTTAATACCTATCATTTGTATTAATATGCAATTATGTCTCAATAAATAATTAAAATTGTTCATTCTGACATTTCACCATATTTCTTTTTAAATCATCATATCTTTCCTTCCAGTAGTTGAGTGCTATAGGTCTTACAAAAGCCTTTTATCTAAAAACAGCATAAAAACTCTTAACTGTACATAAGCTCATTGATCTTTTCTCCATTTTTCTTCTTAAAATAGGTCTCTGATAATTCATCTTCATCGCCCAACTATTTTTTTTTTTTTTTTGACTATTTCAATGCAATCTTTTGGTATTGCTTTTTTCAACTCATGACATTGTCTAATTTTGAATTAACAACTATTTTATACCCATCCTCCACAATTACTTATAAGGGTACAAATCCTTTTATTACTTCATATAATACATCTTTAACTTGTCTTAATAAGAGACGACAATTCATGTGGAAAAAAAGAAATTCTACGTAGGCCTATGAAGTTGTAGAAATAGAAAAGAAGAGGTCATAATTATGAGGATGAGATTTGTACTCAGATATTAAGAAGTAATGTTGTTGTAGACATACAAGTCATCATAAAGTGGATTAAAAAAGTTAAGAAAATGTTTGGATTAAAGGTTTGTGTGAGAGAGAGAGCATATATAGTGTAAAGTAAAAACCATGGGAGTAATGTATCAATAGGTCATGACTGCAACAGAAAGTGTCAAAAAAGCTTTAAAAAAAAGACTTTTATTTTGGCGTCGCGCATGACGTCATCAGGCAGCGCCGCTTCACCGCTGTGATTCAACTGGACAAAGGTTTGTTTGAAAACGTTTGCACAGAGATAAACCGATTTAAAGTTAAAGTTCTAAATTTTTAAGTTTTTTTATATGGTGCTAAATTATATTCCTGCTTTTGGAAATATTATTTTAACCCTTTATACAACGTAGTACTATTTTATTATCAGTAACTAATGGCTATTGTTTGAATAAAGTAACAGGAATGTGTGTAATAAGTGTTTTAAAGAAACATTTCACCTGATTTCTTTTTGTTAATTACTCCCATAAAAAAACATTGAAGCAAGTGTTGAAGAGAAGTTATTTTGTTTCTGTTCATTGTTTTGTTTTTTAAAACAGAATAAAGTGTCCAAACAGAAAAAAAAACTCCTGCTGAAGCGACTGATCTCCACACTGTTATAAAGATGGCGTTTATTAAAGAGGAGAGTGAAGATGTGAAGATTGAAGAAACATTCAGAGTCAAACAGGAAGATCTGCAGGAACAAACAGGTTTATTTTCATTCTCAAACACCAATTCTGATTCTCATTCTGATATTTGAATAATAAGAATACTAAATTAAATCATTCTTGCAGCCCTAAGTGTGCTGCCTAGTTTTCCTAAATGCACATAAGCACTCATTAAAAGACAGAAATGAGTTTCTTTCATCACTTGTTCTCATGTCTTTTGTCATTATTTTATGTATTAGTCTCCCATTTTCTCTACCTTCTTAAGGTTATTGCTTTTCTTGTTCTCCTACTGTTTGTAAAGCGCCCTTGAGCACTGATGCTTTACAAAATAAATAAACACAATAAATTAATAAAAGGTTTAACTGAGCTGACAATATAAAGCTAAAAAAAAGTAACAGAAAAGTGTGAAAAGTTTTTCCGAAGGTTTAATTTATTAAATAGCATAATGTCATTCCATTCTAACAATACATCACTATAAGAAATTGAGTACTAGTTTTAATCAGCTCATTTTTGGTTATTGTTTCTTGCTTAGACCTACCTGATTTCTTTTTGTTAATTACTCTCATATAAATAAACTTGAAGCAAGTGTTGAAGAGAAGGTATTTTGTTTCTGTTTATTGTTTCATTTATTTTTAAACAGGACATTTTTATTGTTTTGTTCATTTTGCTTTTCTTGTTCTTCTAAGCATCCTTGAGCACTGGCGCTATATAAAAATGTTTAACTGAGCTGACAATATTTGACCTACAGTATTCCTAAGAAGATATCTGCTATTACAGTGATGGTGTTGGCTTAGTACTTTCCATTTGCATATGTCACGTTGATCACAATTCCTTTTTTTCTCAACTTCTTTATGGGTTTAAACTTGATTTTAGTAGATGTTACTAGTTCTCACAGATAGTATCTGAGTTAGAATTACATCACTATTATACTCTTAATACTTAATTACCAGGGCTATTGTGTTAAAGTATGTCATATGGATGCCCCCAATTTTAAATATGCGGAATTAAATAAACACTAAAGTAATTAATTATTATAAAACATTGTACAGTAATCTAAACTATATTAATGTTCTTGTGGGACGACGTGAGACAAAAGGAACAAATAATAGTGAAAAAAAAAAAACATTTAGCATTGCACTGACTACAACTGGCCAACAAACTAGTCTAAAAAAGACTTTTGCTGCTTAAGAAATGGATTACAGCATGCTGATGATATGCAAACATTTGAGTGTGAAGTTCGTCAGTATTGACCATATTCTTCACGTAACAGCAGGCGCAGCCATTGAATTTTTTTGCTTGACACTTTTTTAAAAGAAACCATTTTTAGATCCTAAAAACAGTGTTATGCTGCTTACGAAAGGGATGATAACTCCTTTCAAGGTGTACCGTGGTTTGGAAAAGTCAAGGTTTTAAAACCGCTAAAATTTTAGTCAGAATTAATAGCCCAAACCTATTATTTTTTATATTTCCCAAATTGTGTTTAACAGAGCAAGGAAATTTTCACAGTTTGTATGATAATATTTTTTTTTTCTTCTGGAGAAAGTCTTATTTGTTTTTTTCCGGCTAGAATAAAAGCAGTTTTTTTTAAAAACACCATTTTAAGGACAGAATTATTAGCCCCTTCTGAATTCTGTCTTCAACTGGATGCAAGTTTTTTTTTTTTTTTTACATTTTAAGATAGTATCTCCAGCAGAAAAGATATCTAAAGATGCCATTTCAAATCGTAAAGCAATCTGTTTTTGAAACTAATGAAAACAACAGATGTCAATGATTCATTTGAATGATTTAGCCTGACATGTTTACTGCTCCAAAATATAAAAAATAAATAAATACATTCTTTTTATTTCTTTTATTTTCTTAAAAGAAAATATTTTGTGCTTAAAGGGGAAAAAAAATAGTTTGTTTTATACCTAGACATTTAAAAATAATATATTTTAGACCAGTAATCACAATACTGTGAAAGCGTGATATTTTTATTCAAGGTTATCATACGTCAGAATCTTATACTGGCCCATGCTTAATGCTGCTTGATGTTGCAAAGTCATATTTTCTTATTTTTTTTGTATGAATAAACATGAATACACTTGTTTGTAGAGCAAGTAGTGTGACCGTTTTCTACCGTTATTCCTGGTCATTTCTCCAATAGGCAACTGAAGCACTAAAACAATAGCATGTGAGATCGGGGGCTGTTTCATGAAAGTGGTTTAGAAAAGTGGAGATTAAAGTTGAAAACCTGGCTTCAGTGAGCAGAACTAATCGTCCACGCTTAAATTGGTTCCATAACAGAAATTTGAAGATCATTTGATGTAACTAATCTGAGTTCAGTCAAAATAATCCAGATAATTTGCTTGTGCACGTTACTGTCATGAAACCCTAAAGGTTGAGCACAGATGCATTGATTATGTTGTGTGCTACCATGGCAATTACTTACTGTTATAGAACCAATTAAAGTGCGGTCAGGTTTTTACTTTAATCCCCGCTTTTCAATTCAATCCAATTCAAATGTTTATTGTCATGTGCACAGTAAGGAAACACGTCTCCCTGTACAATGAAATTCTTACTTTGCCGTCCACAGTGAAGTCATACACACAACATACACATTATACACATAAATACACATATATACACAGAAGTGACTGAAGTATGATTATAAAATGTAAGTATGTAAATATCTATGAAAGTAAACAATATATAAACCTGATTTGAGTAATGAAACAGATGTAAACAATGTACAGTGTTTTTTTTTTTTTTAATTGTGCTCATTATGCAAAAATGTGCGGAGCAAGCAAACACGTCTGCCACAAGGGGCGCCATGATGTCAGCAAAATCTGAACTACTTTTATGAAACAGCCCCTAGGGGTTATAAAATAATCCTGGGTTTTCATTAACATTAACAGTTTCACATTGGCAAACCCTGGGTTAACATTATTATTTGTATATTTAAGATGCCACTGTCCCTGATTGGACTAACAGCAGGTAACCTTTTGAGATGGCATTTCTGCATCTTGGCAGGTATATAAAATGTCACTACGTAGGTCTTCAGCTAAGCTCCTTTGGCTTAGTCTATTTATTCTTCAAGGGTTGCCACAGCTGAATGAACTACCAACTTATCCAGCATATGTTTTAAACCAGCTGCAACCCAGTACTAGGAAATATTTGCATAAGTTATAAACAATAATGCAAACTCACAAATAGAAGAGTAAATTATGCGTACTTGCTATGAACATGCAGGATTTGTCCCAATCGGGTTTTCCAAGCAAGTTAAAAATGTTTAAATCATGTGAAAGATACACATGAGGGAACTTAACACGAGTAATCCAGAGCGAGTGCATTTGATCAATTGCATTTAAAGCCACAGGCACTAAAAGAGCTTGGTTTTCCTCCAGACCCCCAAAATTAAATATTCTGAAAGGAATATGATCTGATTTTGAGCCAAAACCTCAGACACATTCTGGGAACACCAAAGACTTATTTTACATCTTTTAAAAAATGGGTATTTGTAGGAACCTTTTAAAGGGATAGTTGATGCAGAAATGAAAATAGCCTCACCATTTACTCTTCCTCGTGTGGTTTAATAAGTTTTTTCTAAAAATAATAATAATAATAATGGTTTATAATAGGAACCCTTTAAAGATATTTATGAAACAGAAATGAAAATAACCTCACCATTTACTGTACTTGTGGTTTTTAACCTTTATGGGGTTTGTTGATTCTGTTAAACACAAAAGAAGATATTGTGGAAAAAAAAAGTTAGCTTTCTTTGTGTTCCAGAAGAAAGGAATTGTTTAAAAGCAAATGAGAGAGTAAATGGTAAGGTCATTTATATTTGTGGGTGAAACATCCATTTCATGCTTATCGCTTTGAGTCTTCATACTAAAGTTAACTTCTTCTTTTTTTTTAAGACCTGATGTTGCTGAAAGAAAAGACTCATCAACAGAATGAAATGGAAGAGATACAGCAAGACATGACGACTGATGAAAAACCTACACTGACGAAAAAGACTTTGTCACGTGGAAGACCTCGGAAATCCAAACCTAGGTGTAATTTCAGCTGTAAACAATGTGGAAAAAGTTTCAGTCAAAAGCCAAAGCTTGATGTTCACATAAGAGGTCACACTATGGAGAAAGCTTACACTTGCAAACAGTGTGGAAAGAGCTTCTATAATACAAGAAACCTAACAGTGCACATGAGAATTCACACTGGAGAAAGGCCATACACATGCCAACAGTGTGGGAAAAGCTTCCATAAAACAGGAAACTTAACAGTGCACATGAGAATTCACACTGGAGAGAGGCCATACACATGCCAACAGTGTGGGAAAAGCTTTCAAACTACAGGAAACTTAACAGTGCACATGAGAATTCACACTGGGGAGAAGCCTTACTCTTGCCCTCAGTGTGGAAAAAGTTATAATCAAAATAGCAACCTTGAAGTCCACATGAGAACTCACAATGGAGGAAGAACTTTTGTTTGCACACAGTGTGGTAAAAGTTTTGCTCAAAAACAAAATCTTGACCTCCACATGAGGATTCACACTGGAGAGAAACCTTACACATGCACAGAGTGTGGTAAAAGTTTCCCATATAAAAGCACACTCAAACACCACATGATAGTTCACACCGGAAAGAAGCCGTTTGCATGTGCGCAGTGTGGAAAGAGCTTCACATGTAAAGCTAACCTCAGGAACCACATGAATGGTCACACTGGAACCATAGTGTTCACATGTGATCTGTGTGGAAAGAGTCTCACACACAAATACTCCATAAAGAACCACATGAAGACTCACTCAGGAGAGCGTTTTATATGCATTGAGTGTGGAAAGGGCTTTAAACATAAAAGAAGCCTCAGCAATCACATGGAGCTTCACAATGGAGAGCAGAGTCCTCAAAATTAAGGCCTTGTCCACACAAACATGAGTATATGCATAACAGCAGCCTTTTCATGTAGTTTGGCTGTTAATTGACGTGAAGTTTATTTATAAACTACTTTCGAGAGGATCACATGCTTATGATTGTCCACGGCTGGTTCCACATTAACCAACACATGATTCACCAATCAGACGATTCCTAACTCACTATAAATAACCAGAGTTTCTAACCTTAATTATCTTTATCTTGAAGAATTCCCCTTCTACCCCTACTCCTCCTCCTTTCTAGAATGGGCAACACAGCAGCCCAGTGATATTGTTGCCTTACAGCAAGAATGTCACAGCAAGAAGAGCCCTCACTGAACTGGTTGATATTTGTGGAGAGTTTGCTTATTCTCCCCATGCTCACATGGGTTTTCCCCAGTTTCCTTCCACAGCCCAAAAACACATAACCTAAGTAAACTGAACATTCTAAATTGGCACCGTAGTCAAGTTCTTAGAAGCCATATATCTCCCTTTAGCCATCTGGATATCTGTCATTAGAACAGAAACAAGTCGGGGGAGTTCATCAAGATCTACCTGAGCTCAAACTCCTCTCTCACCCTGCTTACGAGAGGTAGCCCAGGGCTCGAGGATGATCTTTTGGTTAGGATGATATTTTGATTATGATCTTTATGCTCTCTCCCATGACAGCATGCCAAACCAGTGTGAACTTTTAAAAACATACCAAATTACTGGAAATAAAACGCTTTGAACACCTGAAGATTTAAACTCAATAACTAAAAAAGAGTGAAGATTTTGACAACTGTTTTGTTGTGTAGATCAGCCCAGTACCAGGTTGTGAGAGTTGCTATTGGGCTGCAAGAACGCATAATAACTCTTTATGTTGATAGATTGTATGACTTGTTTCGTATGCAATCAAGTATCAACGTCTGAAAAGGTGTAAACCAAATAAGCTACATCAACTCAAGAGATGTGACCCAACCAAAGCAGTTGGAAATTCCCGGGGGAGTTACATCCTTTGTTATAGTGTCTCACAGACAGTAATTTGGGTTAAATTACTTGAAAACCAACAAGTTAACATCACTGCTGAGGAACTGCACCATTCTTTGTCTTCAATAAACTTTTCCCCCTGTAAGTACTTTGGTCAGCTTACTTATTTTATGTGTTAGAGTCATCTATTACATTGGCGGGCCACCTAAGAATGGTTCAGCCAAATACAGCAAAATCTGACAATGTGTTTCAACTTATTATGAACCGATAACCATATTTGTGCACATTGCACACTTCAATCAAAAAGTCAGCTCTGAAAAGAAAATAAGAAAAATTATGGAGGAGAAAATGTTTGGGGAGATGCAGGGAACATTGTTCTACACCCTGAAATTGTGTTTTTGATAATTCACATTGTTCGATTGTCACTCTTGTGAACAAACACATTTTTGCTTCCAATTTTGGGCTTTCGACTGCCATTTCACAAAACTTGTTGGCAAATTAAAGTCCGGCTAAACCCTGTTCAGACTACACAATGCCATTTGCCAGTTACCACAGATCAGATTTGTGTCAGATAATGACATTTTGACTTGATAAACTCTTGATGTGTTGTGAGTAACAAATGAAGTTACTCATGATTCAATGATGATTTAAATGATTCAAAACACTACACATTTATTTTGATGGACTAATTTGAAAAAAAAAAGGTTTTCTTTACGGAGACAAACTTTCAGTAGACAACGTTTTGTAGACGTTGAATGAAGGTTGAATTATCTTTCGATTTTGCAAATTGGATCAACGTTAATACCGTGACGTTGTTTCACCATACAATCCTTCATTAAAACCATGCAGGTTACTATAGATCCAGGTCCTCCAAAACCTCGATTCGATTACATTTTCGATTCTAAAGTCACGGTTCGATTCGATTTTCGATTATAATTAATTAAGTAATAACCAATTAATTATTTGTAGCTACCTGACCTGCATGGTCTTTGTTTTACCCATAAACAAATCATACAGTAAATAAATAAAGGCAAGTTACACACATAATTACCACCTGTAAATCACTTTTTTTGCAGGACTCGTGAATAGGCTGTAATAATGTAATAAATCTGTGTCGTTATAATGGCGTCGGTAAAAAAAGTGCACAACCAACAGGAACCAGCCAACAGTATCTGTTCGCTAAAATGACTAAATACAAGTGAGTGAAAGATTGAAGCAGTCTGCTGACCCGCTAACTGCCTGGACCCACTGTCTCGAGTGCATGGCTGTGTCTGTGTCTGTGTGGTCACGTGATGTGCGTTTTCAGCTGTAGTGAGGAAAGAGGGCTGCTCAGAAATGCTACTGTACACGCCACTGTGGATGTCAAATCGTTGTCGTTCTAAAATGCCATTTAAAAACAAAGACATATTAGTGTAAACACGGCCTGAGTGTGTACTTTTCACAAGCGGATTTGCAACGGGGGCGGGGCGGAGGATCGCAATGCCGGTGTTGTCTATTGGACAAACCGTAATACGTACATAGCAGAGCTTGCAAACTGTTTTTTTTTTTGTCGACAACACGAACGTTGTCAACATAACTCACCGGAAATCCAAAATGCTTCCACACCGGCGACTTCATTGAAAGAGAAGAGGCTTTAAGCTCTGTCAACGAGTCTCCTGCGTCTGCCGTTTAGCAAGCACTCAACAAGCGTGCTTTTTTCCCACTTGGCAAGCCAAGGTGACGTGACATGGGGGTTTGGCAGCATCGACGATTCTATTTTTTGATTCGATAATCGAAATTGAGCATAAATTTTAAACTATTTTTCAGTAAAAAAAAAAAAAAAAATCATAAAACATCACCTACAGCTAAGAATCACAAGTAAAATACATTACGTCTGTTTAAGGTTTTATAGGTTGAGAGAAATGCTTGAGGTAAAAGCTGGAACTGGGGACAAAAGAATTAAGTGTAAAACACTAAAAACATCTATATCATTCAGTCTAGCAGTTAAATACATCTTTTATTCTCAAACACCAGGTGAGTATGCAACAAAATCAATAATGAGGTTTGCCACTCTGTAGACACTGAGAATGAATGACTTCACTTTCACAATAGTGAAAACTCCAGCTAAAATCTATAAATCTGACATTGCGCCTTCCCTTTGCAGGTCTGCATGCTAAATATTTAGTTGTTTTCCCCTATTTGCATGAAGCACATCTATTGTGTTTAGCTTTACTGCAGCAAAACTGAGCACCTGTGGGTGAAACATGTAGATAAATATTTCAATAAATCATCAAGAAAATGTGTAGAATATATTGTTCAATTCTCTTTTACAAACACAACAGTTACACTGACATGTCCAGATCTATTTGACTATTATAGCCTATAATCTAAATTCCCAACACAAACTACAATATTTAGATTAAATGCTCCTCATTCTCTAAACACATCAATGGTCTCAACATGGTCATAGTCGAGATAAGGCACAAAAAAATAAAATAAATAAATAAAAAACAGTTAAAACGTTCCATGTGACTTCAGTGGTTCAACTGTGAACATACCAAGCTCCAACAACACTTTAGTTAGGCAAAACAAAACAGTAAATACAAATTTGTTTGTGTATATCTCTCCAACATCATATCAGGGTTTGTGTTTACTACGAGCAGTAAGCGACAAATAAGTTATTTTTACAGTACTTTTGATGCACAAATGTGTTTTTGAGCTTAGTAAGATTACAATTGATGCTGAAGATTAAAGCAATGTTTTGACAAAGTTTTTAGTTCCTTTTCTGGACTTTAAACATCTTAGGACCCTTGCTTTACATATAGAAAGAGGGAACTATTCATCTTATTCTCCGTGCATGAGCGGGCGCAGCCATTTGAATGTATTTGGCTAGAGACTTCCGGTCTCATTCACTTCCATTCATATTTACATGTTAAAACAGCTCGTTTTGCTGCTTGATGTTGCAAACTGATATTTTCTTAGTATATTATTCTATTTTGTCTGTATAATCATGCAAACACTTGTTTATAGAGCGAGTGGTTCGACCGTTTTCAGCCATTATTTATTACAAAAACAAGCGCACTTCCACATTGAAGAATAAGGTCAATAGCTTCAAGGCAAATGAGTCACATATCACATCGAAATCACCAAAACGAGCACAAACCAATGTTTAGTTTGAAGAGAGAAGGCAGGAAGAATAAAAAAAACCTTTGCAAATTCTTAAAATAACTTTTCTCTGTGATTTAACCTTTACGACAAATGTACTGGACCTGTTACACATATATTACTATCCTTTATGAACACAAATTTCACTGTAACGGGTGCTGTTGTTTTGCTCCAGAAATACCTTCAGAGAACACTGCATTAGTCAGACATTCATACAAAAGAAGAGTTTGGTGTGGTGTAGCAGAACTGCAATATATGTTTGTCCAGGCTGACATTGGTTTAAGCCATCTGTATGTCCTTAATGCCCTCAACTGGAGCTTCCAGAAAACCTGCAATAAATGAAATACTAGCAGAGATGGCAAAAGTACACATGTCCTTTACTTAAGTAGAAGTACAGTTACTCACCTTTAAAACGACTCTGGTGAAAGTACTGACTACACTTTTGTACTCGAGTTATAGTAAAGAAGTACGGCCTCAAAAATGTAATAAAGTAAAAAGTACTCGTTTCAATCTCAGTTTAAAGACATGTACATGGTATAGGTGAATAAGAGGTAACTAAATTGGCATTAGTGTATAAGTGTGTGTGTAAATGTGATTGTGTATGGGTGTTTCCCAGTACTGGGTTGCAGCTGGAAGGGTATCCGCTGTGTAAAACATATGCTGGAATAATTGGCTTTTTTTTTTGCTGTGGCCACTCCTGATAAATCAGGGATGAAGCTGAAGGATAGCGATTGAGGATAGGTAGGTAACTAGTCCTCACATCCTATTGATACATACAGTCATCCACTGTGCCGTTATATCATATTCTTATTAAAAGGTTGCAGAAATGACCCAGCGTCACAAAGTTCTGTTTTAATGGATTCATATTATATTTTTTAAACAAAATAAAAGTGCAAACACAGACACAGTGTTTGGGATTTATTTAACAATCATTCAAACTATTTCATTTGAAAACATGCAATCCTTTAAAATAAAAAAAAAATTTAGTTATTTAATTATTTAAAACACATAAAGCTTTTTTTTAGATAAGTGCAACACTTTTCCTCCTTCACCTGAAAAGTGATGTGATAGTTTAAATAAATGATCAAAATCCAATTTTTCCCTGTCATTTTCCTTTTTTTTTCATTTGATCAGCCGAGAACAAAAAAGAAGGAATCCACAAATATCCTCAATATCCTGGAAAAACACTGAAATTAAAGGTTTTGGGTCCGTGTACGTTGCGTTCATTCGATTTTTGATTTTAAGTTGAAAAACAAAATTTAAATTACCATGCTCTACTCGTTTTTCGTTTTAAATATGAAAATTAAATTATAAAATAACGGTTTGAACATCTGCAAAATGTCAAGTATTTGAAACATGCCTCATTTATGATTTCTTGCTATTTTATTATTTATTGTTTTAGCATGTAAGACCCGGATGTACTGTACAGCGAACACGCGCTAAACGATTGATGGCACTCCGTAACATTATGGATCACTACGTGGTTTTCAGATACAGCAAAAGAGTAACAGTGAATTAGGACGACATGTCAATTGACAAAATAAGCAGGATTTTCCAGGTGCAGTAAATTAAGAATTGGTAGCCTATCTTAAAGGGCCATGAAACCCCCTCGTTTCAGCAGGGTGTTTTCACACCTCTACTTTGGAAAAAGTCAGAAAAGTGGGCGTGTCCAGCTCTGTTTAGGGGGAGTGTCGGAAGAACTAAAGTGGGAGGGTGTGGGAGTGTCTATTTGGGCGCGCTGAATTTCAGAGTCAAAACACACAACCACAGCGGACAATGTGACTGTGTTTACATGGACATCTGTAGTGGAATTATTTGCCAAATTATTAAATGGTGGACTTTAACTGCAGTTTGGCTCTTTTCAAGAGTTCCCACTTAGATATGATTGGCACTTATAGCAGGTTTGGCATGCTGTCCTGGGAGAGAACCCTGAGCTCGGAGATATTTGAGCCCAGGGCTCCCGCCCGGTCTAGAAGCATATCAGGAGAACCGAGATCAGGTAGGTCTCGATCGCTCCCCCTTTAGAAGGGGAGAAAAAGGAGGAGATGGGGTGGAAGGGGGGATTCTTCCAAAATGAAGATAGTGCAATGGGGAGAAAGTGATCCATTTATACTAAGCTAGGATCATTCTGATTGGATTATTACTGATTACGGATGAGTGGCCAGCGGTGCACAATCATATCACGTGCTCCTCTCGAAATTAGTTTATGAAACTTCACTTTAAGAGTTCCCACTTAGATATGATTGGCACTTATAGCAGGTTTGGCATGCTGTCCCGGGAGAGAACCCTGAGCTCGGAGATATTTGAGCCCAGGGCTCCCGCCCGGTCTAGAAGCATATCAGGAGAACCGAGATCAGGTAGGTCTCGATCGCTCCCCAAAAAATGCCTCTAGCTCGGGACAGCAGCCGAGTATTTCAAAGAATTTCCCCCAAAAAGCTAGAAAGTTTTTACTATATCCGGCTGCTGGATATAGTAATTAAGGAATGAAGAAAGAGTAGGGGGCTCCAGTTGGAGCAAAGTTTGAAACTGACTCCTGTGGAAGCCAGAGCAGGGGAGGGGGATGGGTGGAGACTAGATAAGGGGGGCCATAAGGGGTGGGCGGGGTTGGCTCATTAAGAGTCAAAAATGCTCGAGGAACACTCCAAACGGAGATAGAGCAGGGAAGTGGCAGCGCTATATATAAATATATATGTATATATGAGAGAGTATATAAATATATATATATATATAATGGGATAATCTAAGGCCTGGAGGGGGTGATCAGGAGATTTCTGAGTCAGAATGGGCGCTGCGGGAGTTGGGTGCAGCAATTTTTTATTTTGCCATCTCTAGCAGAAATCGTGAAGTGTGATTTGGGCGGTGGAGATTTCTGCTAGAGGGTGAGTGGCAAGTTTGGCCAGACTCTTGCTGGAGTCGATGCTCGTGGAACACTCTGGAGATGGAGCGGGGAGTGACAGCGCTCTATATAAATATATATCTATAAACGAAAGTCCATAGATATACATATATAATGAGTTTCAGTGGCCTGGGGGGGGCAGTGACTGACCCCTGCGGGGGTCGGCGCCCGGGGAACAGGGCAAGCTGGCCTACTCTAGCAGGAGTCTGGGAAAGGGGATTTGGACAGTGAAGACTCCTGTTAGAGGGTGACGGGATAAGTTAGGTGCTCGAGGAACACTCCGTTAGGAGATGGAGCGGGGGAGTGACAGCGCTATTATAAATATATATCTATGTACAGGTGTATATAGATATATATATATATATATAAATAAAGATTGCTAAGGCCTGGAAGGGACGGTGAGACGACCCCTGCGGGGGTCGTAGCTCGGGGTAACACTTCTGCGGAAGTCAGAGCTTTAGTGGGGGCGGGGTCCGGCAGGAGTCGGGAAATGGGAGGGGGCTATGAAGACTCCAGCGGAAACGGCCAGGGTGGCGAGGTGACGGGGGGCTTGGATGAAACTCCAATTACCTATGTGGCTGGGGGAGGAAACTGAGTGTTACTCAGGCTAGAAGGAAGAAAAAGAAGAAGGTGGCTGGGTCACACCCTCGCCCTTGAGTGGATGTGGGATTATGGCTGACAAGAGCCATCTGGGCTTCTTTGGGGGGCCAGTGGCTAGGACGCATGTCTTGAAGGCATCAGGTGACCACCTTTCTAGGATCTGGATTTGTTGCTGCCCTTTGTACTTCTGTGATGGCTGCTCATATTCTGAAACATAGTATACAGAAATAAGAGAAGTAATTCAACACCTTTAATACTTTTCCCACACATTTAGAGACCTTATCACCATTTTCAATCAAAAAAGCTGGCGAGATTTATCTTACGGAATATTTACTAAATATTAAAATGTAACAAATGAATCCAACTAAACATTCGAATACAGACACATGTATATTAAAATCTAGCCGATTAGACAGGTTGTCACCTATAGAGCTGCAGACTGATAGTGTTGCAGTAAACAAGCGGCAAGCTGTCAAACCCTAGTAGAATTTTACTGATTACGTAACTACCTAGTATCCTGATATTCACGGCTTGAATACAGTCAAACTTTAGCATACGATGATACCTTGTTCAACAATAAATGTATTACCTTGTAAAGGAATCTAAGACTTTCTAATACTTTAAGCCCTCAAACTCCTCTATATTGACTTATCAGCCCCCAACACCTTCTGATACTCCGGAGACACCCTGTGTAAGAGTGACTGAGAGTTGATCTGGGGGATACCTGTGGAGCAAAGAACTGCTATAAGCATCTCTTAAATCAGAATCGTGTGACAGGGCAGTTGTGTCATCTATAAATGGGAAGAAGAGGGGGGGGGGGTGTGCAGAAGGAGAATGAGGCTCGGCGGAGCGACTCTGCTATAGCGGAAGTACAAATGATAGTCAGCATTGGAGCGTTATGAGTGCTAAAGATTGTCAATAGTGATATGAAGAGTAAATGGGGGGGGGGGGGGGGGGATATGTGAATATGGTATCAAGGGTGTGGGCTGTATAGGCAGAAAGTATCTTTGCGAAGAGTGTAAATGCATTAGGAATGGATGAAGAGTGTGATGGGTTGAATGAGGGCAGTTTCAGGAGCTGGCAGTCTTGAACTCTAAAATGGAAAACAAGAGAGAATTAGAAATGAAATCTTAGCAACATGGCACATGTACAGCAGACATGATTAATTGTATCGGCTGATATTCGTGGGAGGAGTCTTCATAAGTGTATGGATGATTGTGAATGGAAGCGCCTTTGTTAATGCATGTTCCAATACTTAATGTCACAATGTGCCAGGGTTGTAGAAGTGGGCATTTGTCCTCCTGCAGGGTGGTAATTAGAAGGAGAACTGAGTGTGTGGGGCGTTTCTATGCTGGAAGTCCAGGAAACCTCTTGGAGAGCTGGTGGGATGATGATGGAGTGGAGTTTAAACCCCTTACTGATATAGAAGTTTTTTTAAAACTCGAATGTATTTAACACAAAGTATAAGTATGAAAGGCTACTCCATGGCCAGAAATGTCCTCCTCTTGTTTGTTGCAGTCGAGCAGGAAATTGTTTTCTTACTGTCATTATAAACTGACTGACGTTCAGGTGCATTGATATGAGAGTCACAATTGGCGTGATACAAAAGGGTTACTGCTTGATGTGTAGGTTGTCTATCACTTGCTGGGTAATACTCATTTCAGAATTTTAATTTACTTTTTTTTTTTTTTTTTTTTTTTAAATATATGTATATATAATTATTAATAAAATGTAAATATATCAACTGCCTACATCAGACTTAAAAAACGATGTTGCCACTTAATAGGAACTGTGTTAATGTAATGTTTATCATGGCTTTACTCCATCCATGATAAATAACATGTCTGTAATCTCAACATGATTATTTGGCCGGATTCAGTCTCTGCACGCAGTCCATTCATGAATTTGTCGGGAGAGAAGGCGGGACCGTCTCCAGTTTTGGAAAGCTCATTGGATGGTGATACTTCCCCTTTAAGCTATTGGCTCCTTGGAGTCATGGTCAAGAGTTCAGAGTGCAAAGGCCGGCGGCCATTTTGTAGATCAGATCGCTACAATGTTTATGCGTGAAAGTATGGCTCCACTCTCACCAGCGGCTGGTTTGGATATCAGTGCACCTTTTCATGGATGTATATCGACGAATGAAGGTGTTATGGAATAATGTTTATGGATTCGATTGCCTTGTCATTTGCCTTCGAACTATTTCAGCTGTCGAAATGTTATGGATCTGCTGACCAGCGGGAGGCTGAGAGGTGAGTTCATTTAAAGCGTTCTATTCACGCTGATCTCGCCAGACTTCCCTTTAAAGCATGCACGTTACCGAAAGTGGACCGTTAACGTTAGGTGATCTGTGAGTTCGGCTTCTCTCCGGTGGCTTGAAATCGCCGGCGTCATAAGTTTAGACGAAGTTGTGGCTTGTGTAGTGAGGGGCAGATGAAGTAGAAGATGGAAGAGTTGATATGCCGGCTTCTTGCGGGGATTCTGGCTCGATTGCTGGCGAGGCAGCTGCTGGAGTTTTGGGGAGAGCAGGGTTCTGGTTGGAGAAGTTGTTGTTGATTGTTTGTTCTTCCATGCCAGAAGGTTGAATGATGCTGAAGCGTAGTTTAAATGCTGGAGCGTTTGTAGCGGGAAGCATTCTTCCAAAATGAAGATAGTGCAATGGGGAGAAAGTGATCCATTTATACTAAGCTAGGATCATTCTGATTGGATTATTACTGATTACGGATGAGTGGCCAGCGGTGCACAATCATATCACGTGCTCCTCTCGAAATTAGTTTATGAAACTTCACTTAAATGCAGCTTCTTTATCTGCCAACTTAAAGATAAATAATTCTTGTTCAGCCCGGTACTGATTGATCCACGCACCAGCACCCGCCTGGGGGTTGAAGACCACTGATCTAAACCACTACAATAATATGAAGACACACTATAAGCATGTATTCAGCAGTTTACTGTAAGGGACCTGGTGAACTGATGTATTTACTACACATGCATCTGAAAATAACCCTGATTACTCATTCACATGAAGCAATATATTGACTGAAGATCTTCTGTCAGAAAGGCTGTGTGTGAAGGAGAGTCAGCGCTCATGATTATTGATCAGGTGTTTCTCAGCTGACAGAATAAAAGTCCCCTAATGCTCCATCAGTGTGAATGTGACTGTCAGGCTGGTGAAAGACATTAAGAGAGCGGGTTTGTGTTTGTTTTAGTTTATTTACATCATCGTCCACAATATAATATACAGATGAAGATCTGTTGCTATTTATACAGTAAAGTTTGATCTACAAGCTGAAGTATGTGACTGTCAGGGCTGTAGTACTCGAGTCCAGACTCAAGACGTTTCTTTCTATAGTCTAGGACTCGCTAATATTCAGACATGAACTCGGTCCAGCAATAGCCATTGGTTGAGTGTGTTTGTCTGGAAAACAGGAAACATCACTGTTAAATCCACTGTGAGTCTAGAATGGGCACTGACACTCTCATGTGATACACTTGTCTGCGGCTGCGTCTTATCGCTCCTCCTTCATATGAGTGCCCTGTTCAAGTGCGCATCAGTCACTGTCACCCAGACACATGTGGGACACCGCTCTGTTTCTCAAGACTCCTGGCTGACAGACATCTAGAAAAAAAAAAGTCTGGACACCTGATTAGGGCTGGGCGATGTGGATTTGAGTAGATCAGGTTAGATTAGATTAGATAATCCAGATTATTGGGGAAAGATAATCTAGTGAAGTGATCAAGAAAATGTCGGCCCAGTCTGTAAGTGTAGATGGTCTAGTAATAACACGACACTTCCCTTTAGATTGTAGATGAATGCATATGCTAAAGCTTTATTTCATGTGTCAGTCGCTCCATCTCACCCACAGGAACAGGCTGACAGACATCTAGAATGACTTTAACACACAAATAAAGCAAACAAAGCTCCAGACATGTGAAGGAGAGATCGGGCCTTTTGCTCATGAGTATAATCTGAGGTTTAGACACCCCTCACACGCTTTGGAGAGGAATGTGTGAGTGAAAGAGAAAGCGGATGGCCAGTCATGAGCTGCGGCCTCAACACATTACACACATATTAGTCTGAGCACTGGCTAGACAGTGTCTATAGGCTGTATCATATTTGCTTGTCCACAGTTTTACTAGTTAATAAATGCGTCTTGATGATGCTGTGATGTAGGGCTGGACGAGAGTGTGAAGCTGCATTGAGTTTGTGCTGGCCATCCTCCAAGATAAGCAGCTCAGCATCTGTCTGTTGCTCTGTCCCGCCTGGGTGTTTTGGTCATTCAGAGGAGTTCACCAGCGCTTCTTTCTTCTCCAAGTATTCCTCTTCAGAGATCGTGTGTGTGTGTGTGTGTGTGTGTGTGTGTGTGTGTGTGTGTGTGTGTGTGTGTGTGTGTGAGTGTGTGTGTGTGTGTGTGTGTGTGTTTCTCAGTCTTCATCAGTATCATCATTGATGTTGATGAAGTGTCCTCCAGGATGCTGCTGTGTTCAGATCAGCTCAGTCTTGTCTACAGATTGATCTTCTTCATTGTTTCTCTGTTGTTTGAGCACAAATAATAAAAGTCAATGTCAAATCCACTGCTGATATTAGAATGTGATGAACATGGAAATGTCTGAATCCTGTCTGAATCTCTGTCAAATCTTGAAACAACTGTAGAGAAATCCAGCAGCTCAATGAATAAAGGAGAAATGAAGTGTGACGTTTGTTTCTGCTCTTCTTCTTCTTCATGATTTGTCTTGAACTGAACAATAAAAACACATTTATTCCAGTATTTATTGATCTGTTCATGTTAGTTGATGACAATAAAGTTGTTCTCTGTTAGTTCTTGTTGTCTCTCAGTGCATTAACTGATGTTCACCAGCACAACTGTGGATTAATAATGCTTCAGTAAATGTCTGATCACTCTCATTCATCAGGAGTCAGTAACTAGGATTCATAAATGCTCTACAAGATTCATTCACTGTTCTGAATTAACATTAACGACACCTTAATGTAGAGTTTGATCATCATAAGACATACAAATACACCAACAGTAGAGTTAAATCTCCATCACATGTTGAGTTTTCTCCATCACTAACACACACTTGATGACACTATTACTTTGGGATTCTGACGAGTGTTTCAGCAGTTTTTCTTCTATAACCAAGACCACACACACACACATATTATTCACAATTATTTACTCATGTGAAGTCTTGACAGTATTACAATGCAGATTTATGACTTGTTGATTCTCAGAATACTGAAGATTGAGTGTGATTGAGCATTTTAAAACAAGTTATTAGAGCTGAAATAAAGTCTTAAACACACAAGACTGCTGCTCTTAAACTGTCTCTGATTGTAATTAAGCTGAATGTGCAGGTAAATTTGGAGCTTTAAGCTTTATTAAGTAAAACAAGAGTTAAACAGTCTTAAAAACAATGCTAATAATCACCCACATTCTGCTCCTGTATAATCATGGGCGTAAATCTGATTTAACAGTAGGGGGGGACAATAAATATAAAATTTCTTTCGAGCATTTTTTTAAAGGGGACACAAATAATACAGCCGAATTGTTCTAATAAAGATATGTTCCCGCAGTTAAAAATGGTTTCATCATAATTATTAGTATAGCATGGAGACTACGTCATTATGATTATTTTCAAAGTTTTCTCAGGTTCAGTGACAGCAAATTTTTCTTCAAAACTATTTATTTGTTTGTTGTGTTGTTTACAGTCAACAGTCTGACTTCTAAAGCAGAATAAATGCAGAAAGACATTTTCCATACTCATAATAACTAACTTTAAAAACGTTAAAATAACCAATCATATTGTAAATAAGTGAGCCTGTGAAATCTGCTAAACAGCCACAACTCAGAAAACTTTCAAAAAAATTGTTCACCCCCCAAAAGAATTGTCATCATCCCTTCAATAAAGCACAACACCCTTAACTGACACTGTACATCTGACTGACCCTGCCCTGCCTGTTCCTCAATCATCTCTTTCTCCTTTGCCTGTGATTGATAATGTGACATATGTATTTTCATAAGCACTCATTCTGAAAAGCCAGTATGCTTAATATGTGAAGTTTTTGTACTTGGCGTTTAGCTGCACTGAAAAAAAAAATCTTATGTCTATTTTCTCTGTCAATTTATCCAATGCATGACACTGCCAGACAAGTTTATTTATGCTGTAGCACATTTTATACACCATGGCAATTCATAGTGCTTTACATACAGAATGCAAAACTATCATAAAAATAATCACAACAATAAAAACAAATTCAAGAGTTCACACTTAGATATTGCTTGACAACTGTAAGCAGGTTTGGCATGCTGTCCCGGGAGAGAACCCTGAGCTCAGAGATAATTGAGCCCAGGGCAGATGGGGTTGTCGCGCGCGTACTAAGTACTAAAGAGCGGTGTTTTCGCGCGCGTTCTGATCAGCTGTGTTGTCGCGTGCGTACTTAAGAGCGGTTCTATAGGTGCACTTTTGATCCTTTTGTAAGGGCACTTTCTATTCAAGACTAAAAAGGGCATGTGCACTGCACAGGTTGAGCCCTATGTGTGCACGTGCCTGCCTGTAGGGGTCAGAGCCATGGGGTGGAAGGGAATCCTGCTGGAGTCACTATAAGGGAAGGGGTAGAAAGGACTGGAGAGGGGGGTGAAGGGGGTGAAGGGGGGCGGGGGGGCAGGGACTCCGAAGGAGTAATTTGCTCGAGGAACACTCCTTGCGGAGATAGAGCTGGGAGGTGGCAGCACTATATATAATTATGTATTTATATGAAAGATATAGATATATAAATATATAATGAGGTAATCTAGGGCCTTGGGGGGGGTTACTGATTCTTGCGAGAGTCGAGGCTCTTGGCTCTCCTGCGGGAGAGAGAGCTGTATGTGCCATCTCCAGCTGGAGTCGGGAAAAGGAATGGTTGGTGAAGCCCCAGCTGGAGGGTGAAATGGCACTTGGGCGATGACCCCTGCGGGGGTCCGATGCTCGGGATTAACTCTGCGAGAGTTAGAGCTTGAAGGTGACAACACTATATATATATATATATATTTATATGCGTGGGTGCATATATATATATATATATATATATATATATATATATATACACATATATAAATAAACGTAAAAAAAAAAGATGTGTGAGAATAGGGCCGGGGAGGATCGGTGACATGACTCCCGCACAGCTCGGGGTTGGGTGAGCTATTTGGCTGGCTCCGGTAGGAGTCGGGAAAGATGAGGGGGAGGTGAAGACTCTTAGTGGAGGGTGACGGGCGGTATAGGTGCTCTGGGGGTGTTCCTGCGGGAACAGAGCGTGAGGGTGACAGCACTATATATAAATGAATATTTATATGCATGGGTGCATAAAGATATAAATTTATATAAATAAAATCAGAGAGAAAAATAAATAGTGCTATACTATATGTCATCATGGGATGGGGGGGAGGTCCTACAGAAGATAGAAAAGTTGGGGAGCAGTGAAAACTTCTGTGGCAGCGGCCGGGGGGGATGGGGGGTGGTGACAGGGGGGCCTGGGCAGGGAAAGAACTCCTGCTGGAGTTAGTTGAGTGAAAAGGGGGAGAAGGCTGAGTGCAAATCAGCTGGAAGGAAGAAAGGAAGCTAGATGGCTGGGTCATGCCCGCGCCCTTGGGAGACTGGGTAGTTCCTCGGGAAGCTGGTATGGTTGGGTTGTATTCTCTCCCTGGACTAGGCCCATGCCCTTGGCCGCTGAGATTACTGCGTCTGCTGGTGAGGGTCCTCTGAGCTTCCCTGAGATGGCTGTGGCTGAGTCAGATATAAGATTTGAAGGCGTCGGGAGACCACCTTCCTAGTGTTTGTATGTGTTGTTGCGATAGCCCTTTGTGTGCTGCTGTGGTGACGGCTCCAATTCTGAATGAGTGACTGGATTATGAATCTGATGGAAAGCCTGAATAGTCCTATGACTTTAAGGTGTTTTTGTAACCAAAACATGTTACTGGGTGGTGTGTGTCGTCTATGAAAAGGGGGCTAGGGGACTTGCGCTTAGTGTTTTCCTATAGTGTATGAAGCTAGGAGTATTTGGAACGGGCTTGTGGAGGAGGGAATATTGAATATGAAGAAGCAATGTCCTTTTCTGGATTGATCTGTTTACTTTGCTTGATGAGAAAGGAAATTATTTCCTCGTCAATCAAGGTCAGATCTGTGATGGTGGGTGGTTATTGGGATCGAAATTTGGAGTTACTATAAATTCAGAACATCTGAGAAATCTGAAAAAGAATATACATTCCATCTAGAGTGTGGTCTGTATGAAAGGATAGGTAGCCTTTTCTGATTGTGCAATGCATTTGGAGAGTATGTTGTGTGTGTGAGGGGCAATCTGGTATATGGGGGGAGGGGGGGTTATTCTGAATGCCTTTAATAAAGCTGGTTTGTGAATTACCAATAGAATCATAAATGAAGCTGTACATGAGTTTGTGGAAGAATTTAATTCCACTTAAATAGCTCTTGGAGTTGTCTTGAATGTGTTTGTAGAATGCAAGGATGTGATGTATAGACTGATTGTAGGCGGGGAAAACAGAAATTAACTGTTGTGTGGGGAATGGAATGTGTGGATGTGTTGAGCAGTGAGAAACTGATGAGGTGTTCTGGGGCAACTTAAAATGTATAAATGAATGTTGATGCAAATTTTGTATGCTGTGGTTATGGTATTATCATCTTAAAAGGAGAGATGGGGTCAGCTGCGGCTCTGCTTCTGATACCTGTTTCTGAAAATAAAGCAAAAAAGAGAGTCAGCGATTTCCTATGCACTAGGAACATTACAACAGTTATAATGGATTTATTTATTTTTTTTCCCTAAATTCAGAATGTAGCGATGGAGAGCCGCCTTAAAGCAGGATAATGCCTTTTATTAGTGCAGTGAACGGCAACTTCGTTGTAACTGTGCATGAGAATATTGGAGGCAGGCTATTAATTTTTCCACGATATTGCCTGTTAGAAGCGCGTCTGATAATGTCCCCCACTGAGGCGGCAGCATCTGTGTAAAAAGGATATACTGAGGATGAGATTGGATAGCTAATAAATGAATGGCTTCTATTCCAGCGCTTAAGGAAGGAAAGCATAAAGCAGGTCGCATGCTTTAAGCGCCACCTGGTGGTTACAAATTTCTTTCTTCTGTTAAACCAGGGGTCACCAAACATGGTGCCCGCGGGCACCAGGTAGCCCACGAGGTTCTCGAGTGTTGCTCACAGGCCTGTTCTAAAAATAGCTCACCATAGCGCCACTTAATAGTAAACTTCCTCTAATATAGAAGTAATCATTTAAAAATGTAAATATTTGCAAAGATTTATAAAAATAAAGTGTTGCACATTGATGTGTTAATTACAGGTTTACCCTGTAGGTTACCCAGGGCTACCCTGTTAACTCATTGTTGGTAACTTTGTGAGAATCATTAACATGATCAGCATCTTCTCATGGATGAATATTATTAATTATTATCAAAAACTTAAATTATAATTAAAAGTAAATTGAGCAACTTGTTATTTGAGAAGTGTTTATCTAACTGGTAACCCTCCCTGTTAATCGTTACCCAAGAAGTAGCTCTGTTTCATGGAGGTTAGTGACTCCCGTGTTAAACGCTAAAGACAACATTTTGAAGAAAGCTGATAACCTGTAACCATTGACTTCCATAAGAAGGAAATAAATACTATGGAAGTCAATGCGGCTGTCCGTAGTGCCCAGCCACAATTCAGGACACTTCGTATTCTGCCGCGCCGCGGAGCCCTATTTGTACATTTGATTAGTTTATTTTTGATAAAGTATGAACACGTGTGTCTGGTGTGCATTATTCTACTATCCCCTGTCGTAAGCGCGCCGCGTTACCGCGAGATGCCCTTCAGGCAGAGTTTGCTACGGCCAAGATCGGATTTAGATAATTTCTCTTCTACTCCGGAGATTGATGCTGCGAGATGAAATAGGTGAGTGATGAAAAGGCATCCCTGCAGGATAATGCGCATGTGTGTTTGATGTTCTAAGATGGAGAGCAGTTTTTGCTTAGCGTGATCTTTCTTCCAGAATATAAAAGGGAAGTAATTTGTCGATTTATTCAAGTAGCCTATGGATGCTTGAAATTCTGTCACTCCAAATTGATGCTTAAGAATTCTATAGAGTGCTTAAGCCGGAGGTTCTTCCGCGATGGGAATGCAAATATTAGAAAACCGGTCACTAAATTTAGCTGGAGGATATTAGGGAGAGAGAAACGGGGAACTTCTAGTAGATGAATCACATGCAAACGCCGTAGTTATTGGCGAGAATCTAGCGGATCATTTTAAGGCATAAATGTGTGTGCTACTTCTGCATCCGAATGTTAAACAGACTACGAAATATAATTGTGACCTTGGATTAATGCCAGAAATCGGGTTAAATAGGAATGCGGGTGTAATGTTGATTGCAACCGAGCGTTGAAGCCTTCTAGATTAGAGAGATTGCTTGGTTTATAACGTGATAATTTAAAGCAACTTCATTAGGCAGAATCATGCTGTTAATGCTGAAAAAGGCAGAATTATGAGGAGATAAAAGAGCCTTTATTAGACGTTTTTAGAAACGTTCTAATGCCCATTTCAGTAGGGCTGATATGAATGTGCTTAACGGGGAATTGCTCTGTGATTTCTGGTTCAGCGTGGTGGACGGCTAGTGAGGTTATGGAAAGAGAGCACCGAGATCGGCTGTGATCTAGTAGACAAAACCTGGAATGAGAAATTCAGAAAATTAGGTCAGTTTGCAAACGTAATTCACTAAAAGCATAAACATATTGACAAAACTCAACAAGTAATTTCTGTTTTCACTAGATTTAGCACTTGTCCGCAGTAGCTGCAAGTGTGTACAAAATGAGAGGGGAAAAGCAGGGACACGCAAGGTAGAGGGGCGGGGTACGTTGCCCGTGGGTGGTTAGGATCGCTGGAAGAGGAGGACTGGATTGTGCACTGGAATCGGGAGCTGCAGGCAGGAAGAGGTGAGGAGGAAGTCCAAGAGTTGCTTTATTACCTGGGAGATTAGTTTTATTTGTGTTTAGAATTAATGATTGCTGCAATGTGTCCAAATCCAATATTGCTTTTTAATCCTTTCCTTGATGCCCCAGGGAGGCGGAGTGATTGCGGGTATATTGTCTGATGGGGATAGGGGGTGTGGCAGGAGCGTGTTATGTCCTGGGGGTAGCGGTGAAGACGTGGATTTGTTAGTCTTTTGGGTTTAATGCAGCGGCTTTGTGGTCCCGGCGTCTAGGAGTTTGGAGGAGTTCAGTGACAGTCGTTGTTGGATAAGAATGACACATGATGATGCTGGAGAAGCACGTAGCGGAGCTGGGGATTGCATTGTGATCTGGCTGGAGTGTATAGGCCTACGGCCTCTTGTTGGAGCCTCGGTCTCGAGCTGACTTCCATGCTGGGCTGGGTGTCGTTAAGACGGGGCTGGTGTTTCAGGGAGCGCGGAGCTTTCTTTCTTGTCTGTAGCTGCGCTGATGCTGTTGTGATCTCCGCCGCCGTCTCTGTTGTTGTTTTTGTCATTTTTGTAGTTGCTGACGATGGTAGTAATGGTGGTGTGGTATTGTAGTTGAAGAATAGTAGGATATGTGGAGGATCCGGTTTGTCCCTGAGTAAATTTTGGAGGAGCTGGAGTGGACCTGTCGTTAGCTTCTTCGCAAAACGAAGATAAGGGAGTAATATCTAGCTAGGCTAGTTATAGTGAGTTAGGATAGATCTGATTGGCTAACTAATGAGTGTAGATAGGTGGCCAGCTGCAGTCAATTATATCACGTGCTCCTCTCGAAATTAGTTTAAAAACTTCACTTAAAATCTATCCAGCCTGAATGTTTTGCCTTTAGAAACCCAGATTTCTAACTGCAGCAAAATCATGAAGTCTCTCTGATATTTTAATTACAATTACAAAATAATAATATAGATACTATTTTATCTTTAGACTCCTTTTTTAGAGCCATGATTTTGCAGTTACTAACAGTGTCTGTGCGCACATCTCCAAGACATTCGTGCTCATTTTCATCATTTCAACTTTATATTTAAAATTGTGAGACTCTTTGCTTTTGCCTGGACCAGTCAGAATACTCCAAAGAATGACATTTGCTGTTTATTCAAGTGAAATCCTTAAAATGAGTTGAAACAATATATTTCTTGCGTTTTTGGGGAACAATGTAATTGTTTTATGTTCAATCCACATAAATGTGTAAAAACTAATAAAATGACTTAATTCCTTTATGTGTTCTCAACACAAATCAATTACGTGGAACCCAACAATTTTTCAGTGAAGAGTAACTGAAAACTAAAACCTATTAAACAGAATTTAGGACTGAATTAACTTGATGACTGTCTTCCGTCAGTATTAGGAATTTACTGAGGAAAGAAAGCAGAAACAGGAGACGAACTGATGATAAATGAACAGGCTTTTATTAAAATATTAATCACGTTACTTGTGTCATGGTTCACTTCACTGTGTTCTTCATGCACTTCATCTGATCAAGACAACTATAACAATAATTATTATATCAAACCGTTTACAACATCCCATAAAACACTGAATGTGAGATATTAACTTTGATCTCACATCAGTGGAGAAAACATTACATAACACACCACAATTATAAGACTAAGCAAAACAAAACCATTAGAAGATGCCCAAGTAATCATTAATATATGATTAGTAATAAATGAATGATAAACTACTTAACTAGTAATTGTAAATGATTCAGTGATTAGTATTGAAAAATGATAAATAACAAAAACCAAATGACAATAACCAAAATAACAATATAACCAAACACAATGTATAGTTGCTCTCCTTGAAGAAACAAGTTACTACTGTAATTGTCCAATTTTGCATGCATATATATACAGTTGAAGTCAGAATTGTTAGCGCCCCTTTGAATTATTATTAATTTTTATATATATTTCCCAAATGATGTTTAACCAAAAAATTTTCAAATAATATTTTTTCTTCTGGAGAAAGTCTTATTTGTTTTATTTCAACTAGTATAAAAGCATTCTTTAATAAAAAAAAAAAAAAAAAAAAAAAAAAACATTTTAAGGTCAAAATTATTAGCCCCTTTCAGCTATATGTTATTTCAATAGTCTACAGAACAAACCATCGTTATACAATAACTTGCCTAATTACCCTAACCTGCCTACTTAACCTAATTAACCTCGTTAAGCCTTTAAATGTCACTTTAAGCTGTATAGAAGTGTCCTGAATATAAATATATATATATATATATATATATATATATATATATATATATATATATATATATATATATATATATATATATATATATACACACATATATATATATATATATAGTCATATATTATTTACTGTCATAATGGCAAAGATAAAATAAATCAGTTATTAAAACTATTTTGTTTAGAAATGTGTTGAAAAAAAATCTTCTTTCTGTTAAACAGATAATAGGGGGAAAAAACAGGGGGCTAATAATTCTGACTTCAACTGTATGTTTGTCTATGGTACATTTCCTGTGTTTTCATTATTTTATCTTCAGAACATTGAGTAAGGTTTGCGAAATTTAGAGAATAATTTGTCAAATAATAAAATCACAAAGCAATTTATTTATCTAGTTTAAAAGTATTTATTTATAACAGCATAGGTATCATTTATAAAATAACGTTTTATTAACTCTGCATTTTTATTTATTTTACATTGTTTCATGCAAAATATGAAGAAAAAACTGCATAATCTTGTCATTTGTATCATAAAGAATATATTCAGTTAATTTAATGTTAGGTAATTTTATAATCAATTGTACATTGTTTTCTATTTTCACTACAATACAAACATCTTGTATGTCCAGCAATGAATGATTAAGATGTTTTAGCTATAGTATTACAGAAAATATGGTTTTCAGATTTGGATGTTAACATTTTCTTCAACCAGAAGAATTTACAACCCATCTGTGAATATTCAACAAAATAATCTAATATAATATGTTTTCCAAGTAATTTCTGGGTAACTATTTATTGTTATTAATGTGACAAAGCTACACTGTTGACAACAAAGTTGCTCTCACATCAGGTTTAAAAGGTAAATTACATTGTTTACAAAACATTTTTGAGAAAACTATGTTTTTTGATGTTGCGTTGAGAATGTTCTGTAGGTTAGTAATCAACAATTGTATTTTTTTGTTGCAAATATACAGTTGATGCATTTGGCATGTTTACATTTTTTGTTAGGATGATATTGCTTGTCAACCTATAGTTTCTTATTATAAAAACCAATGCTAATAAAACAAATGATCTATTATACATTGATTAAACTAATGAAAGGGAAAATAAGCAAGATATTAGTGTAAGATTCCAGAATATCAGACCCTGAGAACTGTTATGGAATTTCATGAGACAAGACCATAAGAATTGATATGCAATACAACAATAGCCTTTTCTGATCTGAGAAGAAGATCATGAAAGCAGCTGTTCAACTGTTCTATTCAAATCATTGTTGACAATGCACACACAGGCTGGAGAAACAGAGCTACACCACAGCAGGGGGTAATGCGAAAAAGTCACCCTTCTCCTTCCACCTCAAGCCTCCCTTCTTGACCCTTAAGTTACCTTCTGATCAGAGCAAATCTTTTACATTTTCACTTAAAATGTCCAAGGTTTTAATATGGTTTATCTTGCTGCACTATATTCATGTTTGGTATCATTTTAAATGGCTCGGTATGATTGGTAAAGTGGTCTTAATTTTCCAGTAATATTTCACTGGTATGTTGATTTGGTTTTTGCCTTTGATAAGATCTCTGCCAGATGCTCCCCCTCCTTAGAGATGATTAACTCCTCAAATTCACCAGGCCAGGCTCTCCGTGACGCTTTTATTGTCTTGAATTTATGGCTGTTTGTTTTAACTAAAGTATATAAGGTAAAGATGTGGTATGGGTCGGGGGAGATCTTGTAAAAAGACACCCCATTGCAGCATCTCTGAGACTTATGCTGCAATGTATTTCTCTGGTCAGGTATGCATCTCTAACTCTCTGATTTATCTTTGATTAATAGATGTTGTATTGTTACAGCCTCATCTCTGAATTGGCTTCCTGATGATTTTATTATGTAATTGGCAGAATACAATTTTACCTGACAAATAAAATGTTAAGTTTTGATTCATTCTGGATTTTCCTGAAATCTTTTATATCCAGTAGATTAAGTGGGGTCTTGCGCTACCTTTATGATTCGACATGGTTAGATTTTGTTTTTAAGGCACATTTGACTGTACAGAGCCATTTTGGGCATGTCAGCATGGAGATCTTTTAATCATCTAATCACTGATTCTAGCAAGTTGCATGGGCTTGGCTATTTTTTGTTAGCATTTGGCAACCGGCTTATTTGAATATTAGTTAATCCTGCACCCTCTGACTAATTTCAGAGTGTCGACATACTGTCCGTGAGAAGATGCGCAAACCCGGGGCGTGGAACTCTGAGCGCCGTTTGATCACTAATGAACCTATAACTAAAGAGTTAGGGAATCAGATATAAATCAAAACTCTAAATTAAATCATAAATGATAAATGTGATGCGTTCTTACAATTTTAAATACAATCTAAATTTTAGGATCACATAAATTGGAGTCAGATTAAATTCAGAGCTAAAAAACGAATATGAATAAATTCTAATAAATAATAAAATTCTTTTCAGAAGCACTAGTAAATACATGCATTAAACCTTCAACCATGCTGTTAGTTTTGTGATTGGGCTAATAGATGGACTTCAACATTAGGGATTTTAGTAATTTAATCCCTTTGTTCACATGATAAAATCAGCTTATTGTCAAATTTTTTTCTGGAAAAAATTTAATTTGTTTAAAACATTGCCCAGCACATTGTACAGGGCTGCTGGACAAAATGATTTATTTGTGATTGTTTCAGTTTGGTAATTCTTTAGATCCTCGGGAACTGCTCCTCCTTTAGAAACCTTACTGATGAGCTCTGCTTTCTTCCTGACCTCCATTAAAGACAGAATGCGATCTTTGAATCCAGGCTTGGCTTCTTGTTTCTCAGCCTCAATCATCAGATCGATGTAGTCAGGGGTGGACAGAGGATTGGGCTTGAGGGCGATTTCCTGCAGATGCTCCAAAGACTTCTGAGAGGCCTCAATTAGTCCAGTGACAATATTCTGGACAATCTCAAGCTCATTTTCAAGCTCTGCAAAGATCTTTTCTTTGGTCATGACCTCTCCGTGTGCTTCCTCATATCGCTTTTTTAATTCCTGATAGGTTTCCTTTCTCTTTTCTTTGACATAATCCCATTTATATTTCTGATTGAAGTGAACATTCCAGACACACTTTCCAGGACAGACCGTACACATTCCATCTTTCATTGCCCAGCACATGTGTTTATCACTGTCATTTGCATAAGCACATGAATCATGACATGTGAAGTTGCAAGTCTGACAGTTGGTTAAGAAGTAGCCAGTGTTGTTTTCAATCTGTTTTGGGACAGTTATTTGTACTTCATATTGAAAATCCTTATTTGCATCCATCTTAGCTTTGTTTTGCTCCAGAGCAGCTCTTGTTTTCCTTATTTCATCCAGTTTTGTCAGACCAGCATTGATCTGGGGCTGCAGCCCTTCCACATGCACCTCAAGCTGCTTTCTCTCTTTCAGGACCTCTTGTGTCAGAGTTAAGCTCTGTGTTTTCATTTTGCAGAGGAATGTGAAGAAATTGTCCATGCTAGCAAATCCTAGCTTCCAGAACATTTCATCAAATGTAAGATCTTTAGATTTATTAGTGGCTGCAAACATAGCTGAGTTGTTGAACTTGAAGTGAAGGGGCTCTCCAGACTCATCTGTAGAACAAGGAACCTCAGAGACTTTGATGGCCTCGAGAACTGGAGGTTTTTTCCCATCTGCAAAGGTGACCATCACCATGATGTTTTCAGCAATATCTTTCCCAAATATGGAGAGAATGGAGTCAAAGACATATTTCTGTGTGTGTGTCAGACGGGCAAGTGAAGCCTGAACTACAAAACACACAGCATCAATGCAATCAATTCCTTCACGGGCAGAGAAAAACTCCTGAATTTGAGCTGTGATTTTCTGGTCATGTGAAATTCCTCTGGTGTCTCCAAAGCCTGGTGTGTCCACAATGGTCAGAGAATATGGAACCTGGAAACCATCCGTGTGATTAATCTGATATGCAGTGATCTTTGATGTCTGACTTTCAGCCTGGGATTTCTGCTGTCCTTCATCTATCAGCACAAACCGGAAGTCATCTTCCCATTTCACTCCCAGAATGTAGTTGATCATGCTGTTAATGAGAGTGGTTTTTCCTGCACCCGTGGCTCCGATCATCATAATAGTCTTGTTTACTTTTGTGCTGTTCTTCCCAAATGTGCATCTTCTGCAGAATCCATCTCTGTGCTGCCAAGTTTCATCCAGACGGAGTTTAAAGATGGGCAGGTTTTCATGGCTGCCATCAGCTATTTCCCTGCTCCACTTGTTCTTTATTTCATGGGCAACACTTACTGACTTTTCACTGCTCTGGCCTTTCTGCGTGGGGTTGCTGTTCATGCTTTCTCTTGATGTGTTCTCTGCTGGTTTAAGGAAAAGAAAATGATTTTAAATTCTAATGAAAATGAAAATTTTATCTATCAACGTCTATGCTTTTAGGACACCATTTAATTTATAAACATAATAATAAATATTAATATAAATAACTAAGTGCAGTAATACATTGAAATAGTATTATAATAATAGGGTAGAGAACAAAAAACAAGTTTTGTAAAACCTTGTGAGAAAAGTCTCATATATTGCCCTCTACATAGTAAAATCTTCAGAGTAAAATTTACTCAGTTCAGAGAACATTTGATCGCTCTCTAAAGTTAAAGTTAATGAGACAATGATGGGGTTATTTAAGTGATGATTGAGCTGAGCTGTTAATAAGCAGAAACAGAAGAGAAGCAGCAGCAGCTTCGCTCATTGCTTACCTGATTGACTTTATTTCTTTCAGATGTTCTCAAAAGTCCATATAAGATTTATTGAGAATTAATGGTTTTAGTTATTTACATTTTACAAAAAAAAAAAAAACATTTTTTCCGCCTGATGTCTCCATCATGGAGAAAAGTGGTTGATTTACTTGGACTCGATTTCTAATGTTAATTTTTCTTTACTTGCAATGACAAGTATAAAGAGAGCACATGTGATCAAATTGACTGATCCTGTGTAGATTGACAAGAGTAACTGCACAAGAAATTATGTTTACATGATGGTTTATCATATAAGAAAGAGAATTCAGTGTTTTTCAAGAGAATAGACCTCAGCTGTGGTGTTATATTAAAACACATTGTGCATCCGAATCACTTTAGAGACATAGACATCAATAATCAGCCTATCTCAACAGTGGTTAGAGATTTTTTTATTTTTTTTGCTGCAGTGCATGTTAAGACTATCATACGACATTCATCCATAGTTCATGCACTGTAGGGAAAAAAAAAAAAAAACACAAAAAACTCACCATAGTTGAGAAGCATACTCGGATTCTTAATGTCTGTGTGTTTTCAGTGTTTCAGATGTTCAATGTGTTTTATGATCTGATAAAAGTATTGGTGAGCTCCATTTTCTTAATAAAGTGCTTCTTTTGAGATACAACATTAATTAATTTTAATAGGTCATAACTAATTTTACTGATTTGACCAGTGACTAAACCACCACAGAGTCAATTATCCAGAGCACAATAGTTCTCTTTGTACACTATTTGGCAAACAAAGAGAAACAAATATTCGAAATAGAGTCAGAGTCCAAGTAAAACAGCTACTGTTCTCCTCAATTGTGACAGCTTAATCACAAAAAGTGTTTTTTTTTTTTTTTTTTTTTATAGAAAGAGAGAGAGACAGAAAGAACAAACAAGCAGCAAAACTGTGCGGTTCATAACATAATGTTGTTGTAAAAAAAAAAGTTAATTCTTAATATTTTCACTATATGTAATTTTGTAGAGTATGGCAGAAATAAGGCCAAACAGGTTGTTAATAAGTAAAGCTGCTGTTTGTGGAGTTACTTAATAATCCTTTGCTTTGATTTTGAGAGATTTGTTGTGTTTTATTTAGTTTATTTTATATACTGCTGTGACTGAAGGTAGATGTAGTTTTGTGTTTCTCTTCTCTGTTTCTGCTTATTAACAGCAGGTGTAAATGTTCTCTGAACTGAGTAAATTTTACTCTGAAGATTTTACTTTGTACATGCTCACCTTCAACCATAATTAATCAATGCAAATCACCTCTGAACTGCCATACAAATTAAAATCAACCATACATTTATGTTTCTTATTAGGGCTGCCACAATTTGTTGGTATATTCAAGCATGCCGATGATGATAATTAGTCAACAGAAATTTTTTTATCAACTTATCATTATATATTATAGTAATTTCATATTTCAATTTTTGGCATCAAAGTGGTGAGGTGAGTAGCACAAACGCCTCACAGCAAGAAGGTCACTGGTTTGAGCCTTGTCTGGGTTAGTTGGCATTTCTGTGTGGAGTTTGCATGGTCTCCCCATGTTCGCATGGGTTTCCTCCAGGTGCTTCGGTTCCCCCCACAGTCCAAAGACATGCTATACAGGTGAATTGGGTAGGCTAAATTGTCTGTAGTGTATGAGTGTGAATGAGTGTTTCCCAATGATGGGTTGCAGTTGGAAGGGTATCTGCTACATAAAACATATGCTGAATAAGTTGGCGGTTCATTCTGCTGTGGCGATCCCAAATTAATAAAGGGACTAAGCTGAAGGAAAACAAATGAATGATTTTAAATGTAATTTTTACTAAAATAACCACCAAAGGCTAACAGGCCACTAAATAACAAACCTTCATTTAAAAAAATTTAATCTGTTTAGTAACAAAATATTTAACATAAAGAAACAATTTGTTTTTCATGTGTTGTACAATTGTGTTCAACAGCCAATGTAAGAAAAGTCATGTGTATTTATATTTTAGTGCAGTTCACATTAATTAAGTTAAACTTTCCTTGCAAAACAACGTCAAACCTCTTGCTTTTGCTGAATATAAGATCAATCTTCCAAACTTTGATGGCCATCAGTTGTCCAAGAATATAAGGATAAATACCAAGACATCATAAAAGAGAAAACTGACTAGAGACAGCTGATTTCCCTCAGCAAAACAAAGTGGGTGTGTATTGAGAAAGGTAATTACAGTTTTTAATTCTGAAATATAGTTCCCCATTGGAGGAGAACTTCAATGCCATGTGGAAAACTTCCATTATGGGGATTTTGTCAGAATCCAATAATCTAAAAGAGTATAAAAAGGGCCAATGAAATGCCAATGATCTGCGTGAACAGCTGTCGTCAATGACAATCAATTTGGCATAAAAGGCATCTTTTTCTAGTTGAAGAGACTTTCATGCTTAACACCTAAGGGACAATTGTTGTGGTGAAGGAACAGAGCTTTTCTGTCCCCGCCCCCCAGAGCTTTTCTGTTCCCATCATATTGCTATGTGTAAACTTCCACTATGGGAAAATCTATGGAAAAGGCCACAACAAAAGAATCTTACCATGTCTCAGGTGAGGGGCAGGCTACAAAGTAGTAAGACTCATCCACTGAGTCAGGTGATGGGGGGCCTCGGAAGAACTTTACAGGGTTCGCCAGGGGGGGAGCTTGACTGACAAAGCAAGAAAAAGCACACATATCTCTGTCTTAAAGAGAAAGGCGCAGCAAGCAATTTACAACACCTAGCTGAATTTCCTCAAACAACAGGGTTTCCCAAAATCCTTACGGAAACCGGCTCACAGATTGTAAAATCTTACAAATGTATTAGGTGTTGCCTAGCCAGCAGCACTACAGGTGTCTCTTAAATAGGCGCTACATGCTAGGCTTGGGCGGTATCCAAATTTTTATACCGTCAAATCTCCTCCCTATTTTACCCCGGCATCCGGTATTACCGTGCATAATTTAAAAAATGACGCAAGGCTCAGACAGCATCATTAAACTGTTGGCTTGTGCCGAAACCATTCAGGAACTGAATACCGTATATGCAACCTTCGCGGTCACCTGTTTCTCTTGTTCGTATTAGAGATCTGCGTAGGACGCTCTTTCTCTCTCTCACACACACACACAGAGAGTGAGAAAGAGAGAGACGCACAGCACCACGCTCTCTGTGTGTGTGTGTGTGTGTTTCTGAATAAAGCGCGGGAGCAGTCGATAACTTGAAAGGGAGTGGTCGCCTGGCAATATCGCTCCCGAGCACGCGCGCATTCGCGTGAATGCTGTGTGTGTGTCTCTCTCTCTCTCTCTCATTCAAACACACACATAGAGAAAGAGAGCACCAAGCGACACACAGCATGCTGTCTTATTTACACACACACACACACATAGACACACACACTGCAGGTCACTTGGTGCACGACTCGCCCTCTTTCCTCACCTCTCTCTCTCCTCCACAGTGTCCCGGGATGACAATCGCGCATACGCTTTTGTAAGCATTAAATAAATAATATTTATTATTTAATACTTGTTTCCTATTTAAGTGCATTGTTTTTATGACGGTACAACGGTATTGAAACTGACATAGTTGCTATTTTTAGATCCCGCGGTATACCATATTACCGCCCAATCCTACTACATGCTAATGCCCAAGAGGATGCGACACTCCGAGTAGAGTGCGCAGTCACCCCTGGGGGACACAGCTCGCCCTGGCTCTGGTAAACAAGGGAGATGGCATCCTCAATCCAGTGGGCCAACCTCTGTTTAGATATGGCACTTCCCTTCTGCCAACCTCCATAACAGACAAAAAACTGCTCAGAGGATCTAAAGCTCTGAGTCCGGTCCACATAAATTTGCAAAGCGTGAACAGGACACAGCTTAAATGGTGTGATGGAAACTTGGGCACATACCCAGGCCGGGCTCTTAGGAAACATGAAAATAGGCCGGCCTGAATTCCAGGCACGAGCCACTGATCGAAATTGCCTCCAGTTCCCCGACCTTCTTAATCAATGCCAACACAAACAGCAAAGCTGTCTTCAGGGACAGAAATCTCAAGGATAATTAGTCGAGTGGTTCAAAAGGATCTACTCGTAGGCTCGTAAGCACTACTTTGAGATCCCAAGAGGGCATGAGAGTGGGGCAGGGTGGAAATAGCGGAAATGGCAGCCACACAAACCTTCAGTGTGGAGGGCAAGAGTCTCCACTCCAGCCTATCCTGAAGAAAAGAAAGCACAACACTAATCTGGAGCCCTCGGTCAGGGAAAAAAAACACAGACAATGGGCAAACAAGTCGACCAGGGCTTCCCCAAAGCGTGCCCATATCAGCTGGACAGGCTCTGGGTGGAGTCTCCATTTTCTTGGGTCTAGAAGCTGCCGAAAGGGGGCATCGGCCGGACGGTTGAGTCCAGAGGAGCTGACAGTGGGCGGGCTAAGACATGCAGCGGGAGTGTATACCCCCATGCAGCTGATATACACTACAGTTGCCATGCTGTCCATCCTGATCAGCATGTGTTGCCCCCTCAGCGTCAGTAAAAAGTGGCACAGAATGAGAAACACTGCCAACAGCTCCAGGCAATTGATATACCAATGCAGCTCAGTTCACTTCCACAGGTCCGCAGCAGCATGCCCGCAACACATGGCCCCCAGCTCGTTCTGGAAGCATCTTTTGAGACGACGACATGCCTGGACACCTGTCCTAGGGGTACTCTGGCTCGTAGGAACAAAGGGTCCCTTCAAGGGCTGAGAGCGCAGCGACACAGTGCAGTGACAGTCACTCAGTGTGTGCCCGAATGCCATGGTCTAGGGAGTTAGATTGTGAAGCCAGTGCTGAAGTGGTCTCTTATGGAGTAATCTGAGCGGCATGGTCACAGTTGCCGATGCTATATGCCACAGGAGCCTCGGAAATTATTTTAGGGAGACCACCTTTTTTCTGTTGAACTCCCATAGACAGTTTAGCCTCAGCCCGGTGCTCTCTCGTGAGAGGTGCGCCTTTATGGTGACCGAGTCCAGCTCCAACCAGAGAGAAGAGATGCTCTGCATGGGAGCAAGCTTGCTCTTCTCTCATTTTACCTGTGAAACCCCAACAGGTTGAGAATCCCCATAGTGGAAGTTTTCCACATAGCATTTCCGTTACAGTTGCAGTTGGAAGGGCATTTGCTGTGAAAACATGTGCTGGATAAGTTGGCGGTTCATTGCTCTGTGGCGACCCCTAATGAATAAAAAGACTAAGCCAAAAAGAAAATTAATGAATATTCAAAAATATTGCAGCCTTTGCTTCCATTTTAAGACACTTTTTTTTTTTTTTTTTTTTTTTACAAATGATACATATGTTATGTAATATCCAATGTTGCACATTATGGAAAGTAAATTTAGATTTGCCATTCTGCACACTTCAGAAAACAGAGATGAGGTAGTTTTGAATGTCAGTAATAAACTAATAAGAGAGAGACTTTCTCTTTTATCACTCTTACTTTCCTTTTACTTATTCCTTTTATTTGTCAGGGGTCATCTTATTAATTATTTAAAGAAGAAAACATTAAATTCATAGACGTTTTGTTACTTTAATTTTGCAAGCAAGAAATGATGATTATTTTCCCCTTTTAATAAGAAATATTCATTTATTTTGTTTGCAAAAAAAAGTTATTTTCTTTTTTTAAGTAAACTTACCTTTTAAACTAAAACTAAAATGTAACTTTTTACTCTTATTTACAAATAAAGTGTGATGGCGTTTTATGTGAGTTCTGTCATTTGTATGGTTTTTGTATTGGTTTTTTTTTTCTAATGCTTTATATCCCAAAATGAAATGAAAACAGATAGATGGAGGCAAATTCTTAAATTATTGATTTTTAATATAAAAGTAATAACACATTAGTAAAATAATAATTTAGATTTGTCAAAAAATCAATAAAATAGTCTATATAATAATTGTCATTAGTGCCCGCTCTATTTTTATACACTCAAGCATGTCAACATTGCAAAATTATGGTTTTGTGGACACTGCAGTGGCATTAAAACTAAAATTTGGTAACCCTACTACACTGCAAATTTTAGATCGTAGATTTAACTACCTTGGAGTTAAAATTAACACTCCCTCAGAGTTTATATGGGAACTTATAGTGTATAAGTGTTAAAAATAACACTTTTGAAAGTGTTAACATTATCAACACCAAGAGCGTGTTAATTAGCAAACTCTTATTGTGTAAAATAGCTGTTAAATTTCTGAAAAAATACCAGCAGCTGTGGTTGCCAGAATCTTTCTGCGAAAAATATGAAAGTTTTATATAACTGTATAAATGTAGGAAAAATAACCATATTTCATGAACTGATACAATGTTCAATTTACAAAACCATAACTTAGTGCACAAAAATGTAGTCATTAGATGCAATAATGTGTTCATGTGTGACTGCAACTAGCAAACAGATTTTGACTGCATTAGTAACTACACAGATACCTTTGTTCAAAAGGAGCCGCAGCATAACATCAAATACTCTTAGTTCATCTTGGGCTTGAACACAGATGCTACTATCCTCCACAATAGTGACACAAAAAAACGTTTTGCTGGTTTTTTTTTTTTTTTTTTGATTTTACAAAAAAAAATACCAGCAGCTATGGTTGCCAGTAATCTGCTGTTTTTAACATTCATAAATTCAGTTTAAAGAATATTTCTGTTAAAACAGTCTCTATTTTTTTTATCAAATAGTCATCTCGTTGATGGGTGCATGCGGAAAGAACGGGAAACTCACCATGGTTGACTAAACACAATCAGTTTACCCTGAGTGAACTACTTCTAAAGCCATCAGCAGCTTGCTATACCATTCAGACCACATGACTTGAAAAACTTTATGTACGCCAGATTTCACTCTTATGTTATGATTTGCTATCTATGAAATTAAAGTGAGAATGTGCGCTGGTCCATGCCAACTTCATGGCTGGTGTACGTTTATTTCTTGTATGTGTTTGTTTTATTTTCGTTGGCGACTCCTAGAAGCAGTTGTGTTAAATTGCACAGTACAAAGTATCTTTAAGCCATGCAACGGCAGCTGTATGGGATGGGATCATCGGCATGTCTGGCAGGTATATAAGGCTTTCTCAATTCATCTGAAGCCACCTGAAGACGAATTTGCATACGTGAATCAGAAAAATTTCCATTTAATAAATGTGCAAATAATTTGTGATGCTCAAACACGCTTAACAAATATCATAGCAAGGTGGCCTTGGTCAACCCATGATTCATTCATTCTCACAAACAACATGGTTGGGATGAGGCTCCAAGGTGGCAGGCACTTGGTCAGTTGTAGAGTTGGTGATTGGGCAGCTGAAATGCCAGTGGCTCTGCCTTGATAAGAGCAAAGGGGTGCTGCTATACCGCCATAACAAACTGTTCCTCTACATCTGTGTCTCCCACAGACAGGCCCAGATAAGGAATTCAGAGGCTCCTGGGCACAATGTCTTGTAGCCCCCTACCTGGAAGCACCCCTCTAGTTAAATTTAAAAAAAATAAGATTAATATAATATTTTTAAAATAAATTTAATCTATAATGTATTGCCCACATTTTTTAAAATCATATACAGTGCATATATTTCTAATCTACAAAGATTTGACTTATTATTAAAGCATTTCAAGAGTTCACACTTAGATATTGCTTGACATCTGTTAGCAGGTTTGGCATGCTGTCCTGGGAGAGAACCCTGAGCTCGGATATAGTTGAGCCCAGGGCTCCCACCAGGTCCATAGAGCATGTGAGGGGAGTACGAGATCAGGTGGTTCTCGAGAGCTCCCCTTTTTAAAGGAGGAAAGGAGGAGAGAGGGGTGGATGGGGGGTTTCTTCGGAAAACGAAGATAAGGGAGTAATATCTAGCTAGGCTACTTATAGTGAGTTAGGATAGATCTGATTGGCTAACTAATGAGTGTAGATAGGTGGCCAGCTGCAGTCAATTATATCACGTGCTCCTCTCGAAATTAGTTTAAAAACTTCACTTAAAGCACACTTTGAAAAAAAAAATACTAATACAACTAGTGAAAACTAATGGATTTTAGTATACTTGTTCAAGTTCACAGTAACAATACTAAAATTTATATTTAGGTGTATTTTAATGTATAACTTCTACAAACTTAATGCATATGATTTGGATATAACACCTCTCTAATCCAGTTTAGTTCTATGAATTTGGGTCTTCCATAATACACACACTTATTAATGATTCCTACTTGTCTTCCTCGTGATGAAGAGTAGGCAAAATCTAATATGTAATGGAGGAAAAAGAAGAATGAGTTCATCAAATGCTGGATTCGAACCGGGTTCATGATCGATCGTGTCAAAACATGTTGCCATGCGCTTTACAAGTTGCACCACTCACACTGCTATTTGCCACTCTCTTTAGTTATGTAGTCTCTGTCAATCAAACTGTGATGGACAGAACTCACACAACTAGCTCATTCCAACGAGGTGTGCTATTTGCACTTAGCCTAAATAGACACTACAAAGTTTTACACCTTTACATCGGTTTGTTTTTAAATTCACTCAGTGCGATGTTCAGACCCCACTGCGTTAACTGTGTCAGCTAAACTCTCCCACTCTATTTTTTTTTGTCATTAATTACGCAGGACAAACTTGCAAATAACACCGTTTTTCTCCAGTCTACCTCAGATAAGAACACCTCCAATTCACATTCTGTGAAAATTCTCTTTTTGCTTGCTTTTGCCATTGCTTTTTCATTTGGTTTTGCCAAAGTAGAGTCATTAGCATATTCATTCGAGGGGGTAAGTAGGGAGGGGTTTTGCGCTCGTGTATATGTGCTCAATTTCAAGTTCATTCGGATGTACAAAGTGAATATGCGTGGGATTCCCCATACGCAGTGTTTCATACATCTGAATTTTTTACTGTGTACGCACATTTACAGCTTTGTGCGTACGCAGTGTTTTAGTATGAATTCAATGCAAGTCTTTGTGCATGAGGCCCCAGAAATGTCCAGGCCCTAAACCACAGCTAATAAAATGTTGAGGGCGGAGCCGTCAGAAAGAGCTGAACATTATTGGCTGCTTGTGTGATTATGACATCACTGACAGAGTATTTTAAAGCCATTTGAAAGGGTTAAGCTTATCTGGTCAGCAAACCGACCACTTATATATCTGCACAGTTTATGGAATAGATGTGGCTTTAATTTCTTCTCGTGTTCGTGCATTCTGGCCAATCACAGACATTTCTGTCTCAAGAACACAGCGGCCATTAAGCCCATAGCTGTTTCTTAATATGCGTTCTTCAGCGGTCTTGCGTCCTCGTGTAATGTCATCATCAGCTGCCTAAGTTCAGTTCCAATACTCAAGACTGCAAGCACGAAGGATGCGTGAAACTTCCCAGATGAGATCTTGAAATCGAAACGCACTGATGCAGACTTGAGTACCGAACTTACTCTGGAAGTCCCAGAAGTCATTGCGACTGGAGGTGGGAAGCGCAACATTTTATTTAGATTTATTATGACAGTTCAAAGATATAACTTATTTACCTCAGGAGTTTCTCTAAATGAAACGGTGAAAGTAAACATCACTATGAACATTTTAATAGAGGCATAAACACATTAAGGGTGTTTGTTTGCTGAAATTCGTATTAAAATTGGTTGTATTTATATTGTGCAGAGTATATTTATAATGTTTTTATACAAAGTATATATTTTGAAAAGGGGAAAAACAATAAATTGTTGTATGAGTGCTGTAATGTTTAAATAATTTACCATTCAAAACGCATAAAGGTCATGTGACCATCAGGAAGAACACTGTATCCCATTTCTCAAAGAACGCATTCTCTGCCCTCGCGATCTCCTGAGTTCGTTCTTCTGAGGACACCAGGCAAGACCGGTCTCCACAAGAACGCAAGTCCATTCTATGTGTTCTTGGAATTGAGAAACAGCCCATGACTTGCTCTCTGATTGGCTGCAGTTGGTCATTACATCTGACCCTGGGTTGGCTGACTGGTCAGGAAAATTTAGCATACTATATTGGATTTTCATCTGTGAGGTGTCAACAATGAGGCCCAAATCCCCAAAATGCAGGCTGACCAAGAAGGCATACAGCAGAAAAATAATGGGCCAAGCACCTGAATCAGTATTGGGAGACTTTCAGGAAATCTCTAGGGTTCACCAGCAGAGAATTTTGTAGCAGAGCAATATAGTGCACAGGGCTATGGGTAAGGAATACTTAATAATCAAGGGGAAATCATCTCCACCTAAAGACTGTATGTTATGGGGATGATTTTCTTTTAGGTCTCAAACCTCACAAATCTTTAATGGTGAAATATGAAGTCGTATTAACACTGTCGTGCAAAATGGAAAAAAATTAAATAAAAAAAAATAATAATACCCCAAAAACAATATCCAGCAAAACACAAAATAAATATTTATAAGATAAGTAGCACTTGGCTAACACTTCTTTGTACTAATAAAGAAATAATATTACTCTATTTAATGCTCCACCCTCCACAACCTTGATCCTTCACCCCACACCATACTGCGCTCAACCTGCCCTTTTTATAGCAGGTTAACTGGTATGGAATGGCTCGTACCATCACAACAGGTAAGTATATTCATAAACATTTTTTTTGTATACAAAAAAGTGCGGCCCGAGAGTTAGATATGAATGACATGTTACAGTGTTGTGTGCAGAGCTGAACACTTCAAAAAAAGTAAAAAAAAAAAAAAGTCAAATATTTGTGTTTTGCTTTTCGGTATTTATTTTAATTGATTCAGCATTAACTTGTGCTCGGTGAATACCGGTGTGTGTGTGTGTGTGTGTGTGTGTGTGAGAGAGAGAGAATGTGTATCAAAGGCTTATTGTGTGTGTGCGCATGCATGACTTTTAACCAATCATCTTTTTTATGTTTATAATCACTCTGATTGGTTGTTGGTTATTGTTTAGCATGCAGTGAGCAGCGAAAATAAATAATGACATAGTGGCCTACCTTACAGTTTTTTACAATTGCTATGACACTTTTTTCAATACATTTAACAAGTTTCCTAAACTCTTAACACGGGTAGCACAACATCCGTCTTCGTGGGCTATACAATTAACACATTTCTTGTTGCTTTGACACAAAATGCATCCAGTTAACACCAATTTAAAATGCTTGAACTTCTTTTACACACAAACTCAAATAAAACCAAAACTATGTTATTTTACAGTCCAATTTACCAATGCTTTCACACAGTATGTCAGAACAGATAACACTATGTTCTAAACAGAACCTATATAGGCTAAAGCCAAAATGAACAGCTGTTCATACTGTCTATTGAAACACAAATATATATACATACAGAGTTCTGTAATGTGCTCATTGTTCCTTTCAAAAACCTCACGAGTTCTCTTTTTGAACAAACATACAGTATGATCATGTGATTTGAAAAACTAAAACACATGAGTGTGGTTTCTAGATGGGAATCAACTGTCATATATATATATATATATATATATATATATATATATATATATATATATATATATATATATATATATATATATATATATACATACACGCACACACACATATATATATATATATATATATATATATATATATATATATATATATATATATATATATATATATATATATATATGACAGCTCCCATCTCCCATATGAACATGATTCCCATCTAGAAAGCAGACTCATGTGTTGACAATTTTGATCATACAATGTATGATCACACTGTATTCTAAAAAAGAACTCTTGAGGTTTTTGAAAGGAACAGTGAGCACATTACAGAACTCTGTCACCAATACGTCCAGGTAAGGTTATGCAATACAGTGATTACTTTACTATGCACAGTGTGTTTTGCAGTAAACTACTCTATAAACCTGGCGTTCATTAGTACATACATTAGTTATACACTACAATAAAGCATTTACACTGTGTCTAATTACTTTTAGAGAATCATGAAGTTGGAGGTCAATCAAGTCCCACATGAAATTATCTGTTGACGAGACTGGCTTCAACTAAGCGAAAAGGCGTCGCCGTAGGAGAAACATAATAGGCCAAAGGGCCATCGTTACCATGCCGGGCCAGAGAAGAAGTCGGGCAAATGCAGAAGACCAGGCAGAATAAAAAAAATATTTAGTTTTTTATTATAATTGCGATGCTTTGTCTGTTTGTATATCTAGCAGTGATGTCCTTTTGCAAATTACAGTTTTTTACAATGGCTATGACACTTTTTTCAATACATTTAACAAGTTTGCTAAACTCTTAACGCAGCAACACACCTAAAATACACAATTGGCAAAACAGTTAATTTTATGCTCAAAATCACACATTGTAAACTAAACCTCTAAACTACTTTTCAAAATACAATAATAAACGAACACACTACACCATGTCTAACAAAACACTGCAATCATGTTTCAAAATGAAATTATTGTTCAAAACACAAACACATGTTCTCTTCCAACATAAACATTCAGTCAATCAGAAAACACTGACAATAAAAACACTATCATCAGCTGACATTACAGAAACTCCATTAGTTTATGTGTCAGCTCTGCCCTTATATTTGAAGTCTCGTTACAGTTTTGTTTCGTTGGGTTAAGTAAATGCATGCATTTTCTTTCGTTTACGGCAAAAATTCTATACAAAACAAAGAAAAAATTGCTTTATAAAATTTACAGTTTATGTAAAAAAAAATACAGACACAGAATTTCTGCAGTACAGACTTTTTTTTGCAGAAGGACATCACTGCAAACAGGAAAAGCACCACAATTATAATAAAATAACAAAGTAATCTTCTATACTGCCCGGTCTTTTACCACATGTTCTCATCCACATTATACTTGATATCTTCTGTGGCCCGGCACGGTAACTGTGGCCCTTTGGCCTATTATGTTTTTCCTACGGCGACATCCCCAGCCTTGTCAACATTGAAAATTTCATGTGGTACTTGATTGGCCTCTAACTTCATGACTCTCTGAAAGTAATTAGACACAGTGTATGCAAATGCTGTACTGTATATGTACTGTATGTACTAATGAACACCAGGTTTAAAGAGTAGTTTACTGCAAAACACACTGTGTATAATACAGTAATGACTGTATTGCATAATCTTACATGGACGTATTGGTGACAGAGTTCTTTGATGTTCCTTCCAAAAACCTCAAGAGTCCTCTATTAGAACATATGATCATGTGATTGGAAAAACCAAAACAAGACATGAGTGTGCTTTCTAGATGGGAATCAGCTGTCATATATATATATATATATATATATATATATATATATATATATATATATATATATATATATATATATATATATATATTTTTTTTTTTTTTTTTCAGTTGCCAATGAGAAACAGCATATTGCGGTTATATAAATAAATAAAGAAATATATATATATATATATATATATATATATATATATATATATATATATATATATATATATATATATATATATATATATATATTTATTTATTTATATAACCGCAATATGCTGTTTCTCATTGGCAATTGAATAAAATACAGGGAATAAACTTGTGTTTCAATTCACAATTAGAACAGCTGTTCACTTTGACTTTATCCTATATAATTTCTGTTTAGAACATGGTGTTATCTGTTCTGACATACTGTGTTAAAGCATTTGTAAATTTGACTGTAAAATTACATTGTTTTGTTCTTGGTTGTGTTTGTGTGTAAAAGAAGTTAAAGCATTTTAAATTTGTGTTAACTGAATGCATTTTGTGTCAAAACAACAAGAAATGTGTTAATTGTATAGCCCACAAAGACGGAGCTTGTGCTAATTGTGTTAAGAGTTTAGGAATCTTGTTAAATGTATTGATAAAAGTGTCATAGCAATTGTAAAAAACTGTAAATCTGTACTGCAGCAATTCTGTGTCTGAATTTTTTTTACATAAACTGTAAATTTTATAAAGCAATTTTTTTCTTTATTTTTATTGAATTTTTGCAGTAAAAGAAAGAAAATGCCTGCATTTACTAAACCCAACAAAATGAAAATGTAGAGAGTCTTCAAATATAAGGGCAGAGCTGACACATAAACTAATGCAGTTTCTGTACTTTTAGCTGATGATAGTGTTTTTATTGTCAGTGTATTCTGATTAATTAAATGTTTCTGTTGAAAGAGAACATGTGTTTGTGTTTTGAACAATTATGTCATTTTGAAACATGTTTGCAGTGTTTTGTTAGACATGGTGTAGTGTGTTAGTTTATTGTTGTATTTTGAAAAGAAGTTTAGAGGTTTAGTTTTTAATGTGTGATTTTGAGCATGAAATTAACTGTTTTGCCAATTGTGTATTTTAGGTGTGTTGCTGCGTTAAGAGTTTAGCAAACTTGTTAAACGTATTGAAAAAACTGTCATAGCCATTTTAAAAAACTGTAATATACATATTTTTATCATTTAGGATAGGACCTAAATGATAAATGACTTGGAAGTGAACTGAAATGGCACTTAGAAAGTTAATGTATCTCTCAGAGAAAAAAAAATCAAAGTGATGCCTACGCAGCGGGATAAAAGAAAAGGAAGGAACTCAATGCAGCCTAATGAAGACCTCTGCTATCACATACAACACCTGTCTATCTGCAATAAGAGTCCCCGGTAACCCGGACCAATTTTAAGGTCGCACCATTATTTGTGGGTCATTTGCATAGCGCTACTTGCATTTGCTTTGCCTCACACAATGAACATTACATATTTTTCTATGTGATGCAAAAGTAGTCAAAACTAATGATAATAACACAGTGTTGCTTTTATTTCCTGTAACAACCGCATGGCAAATAACAGTAAATCTAATTATTATTATTACTATTATTGCTACTACTACTACTATTTATTACTATTATTAATTTTTTATTTGTTTAATTTTTATCCTATTTTGAGTTAAACATTCAAATCTTCTTATATCACTTTATTTTTATTTTTAAACATAAAATATGATGAGAAAATAAACAAATTAGAAATAATAATTGATAATATAATTCATTTCTTGTGGAAAACCTGATGCGGCCCAGACATCACCCAGACTCTGCCTCCAGCAGCCCCCAGGTAAATTGAGTTTGAGACCCCTGTGTCACGCCTGTTTCACACCGCAAGCGTCAGCGGCGCGTGAGCAGAGCGTGAGCAGCGCGTATGTCGAGCAGTAGCAGCACGCAGGCGTTTGCCTTTCACACCAGCTGCGTCTGCAGCGCGCAGCTCTTCGGCAGCTGCTGCAGAGATCAACCTATCTCTGTCTACTGTCTATTCTATCTAGTTACCCCTCTATATACAAATACACTTTTTAAACTTTTCATCTGTACCAAGGCCCCTCCTATGCTGTTTCATTAACCTGCAAATGTTTATTTTACAAATTTTATAGATCAAATAGTACTGTATGCTTCTCAAGCTAACTTATATGAGAAGTGTCTACAGTCAGAATACAATCGCCTGTGATATCATGTCATTTTTTTTTTGATTAAAAGGTTGCTGTAGACCTAGTTATAATCATATTTATACAATATAGTTATAATGATATTTATACATGATCAAACTAGTGTTAATTTCTCCGCTTTAGTGATGTCCAGCAGCAGAATTACAGCTCGTTAATTCATGCTCGTGCAGATGATGAGACGGACAAAAGTAATTAATGCATGCCATTCTTTTACTTATTTTCATGTTGTCAGATTCACAGTGCAAACAGCTCCCGGTAGGAATAATTCGAGTGAACATAAAACAAAGCCGATTAAAACTTTCTTGCTCTGCTCAGCTGCACAGAAGACAGCGAGCTCACATAATCCAGCATGCGTGTCGCACTACACTACCCACAATACACTTCGCTATGGACTACAAATCCCGTAAATATTCCATTTCCCCTCTCCTACAACACTAGTGTGCAACTTAAGCAAAACTGATAGTAAAATAGTTTTACATTTGGTTTTGTAGTTCGGGCCTAAATAAATGTTTGTTGCCGTTTTTAATCGTTTTAAGTTCATTTGATTGACTATATATAAACCATTTGACATTATTAACGCATTTATTGGGTAAAATTGTTAGTTTTTACTGTCATTCAATGTGTTTCGGTCATTATCAATGCACTGTCACTTTAATTGAGCGTGAGCAGCGCGTCAAAAATAGACCCAGCGCCGAAACTATCGCTGCACTGCTGCTTCGGCGACGCTCACGCCTCGCTCTGACGCGCTGCTGCTGCGTGCGGTATGAAAGTTCTAATCTGTTAACATGGACGCCGAAAACACACGCGCTGCTCACGCTCTGCTCACGCGCCGCTGACGCTTGCGGTGTGAAACAGGCGTTAGGTGTTCCCCAACCCACAGCTCTACAAAAGTCTGTTATAGAGGCACTATATGCGTATGCCCAGGAGGAGGCAATACTCCCAGTAGAGTGTACTCTCACCCCAGGGGACATGAATCAACCAGTGACTGGTAAATCAGGGAAATGGCATCCACTATTCAATGGGCCACCTTTTTCTTTCAAATGCCACCTCCTTTCTGCTAATTTCCCAAACAAAGAGCTGCTCAGGTTTTCCTATGTTATGTGTGCAATCAACATACATGCAGTGTGTAAACTGGCTGATAAGCACTCGATGTGTGCTGCTGCACTATGAACATCTTGGAATCTGGTTGTGAACCCAGTGCTTTAGCGGTCTCATATAATGCAATCCAAGTAACATGACTGTAGATTCTATATGCCTCAGAAGCCTCTGTAAAGGGATCTATTTTGTCTTGCTGAGATGGTTCATGCAGGTAAGCACTGACTAGGGAATTTAGGTTGTAAGTTGTGCCATCATGGTAGTGGAGTCAAGCTACATCCCCCAAAAAGAGTTGCTCTGCATTGGGCCAAGTTTGCTCTTTTCTCAGTAGACCCAAAGCCCCAACTGGTGTTAGAGCACCATATTCCTGTGCATTGATCCAGAGAAAATGTACAGATCTAAAATTGGTCAACCCACTGGTTCATTTTAATATTTTCACAGAACACCAGAATACTCTGGCACAGAGACACAGAAAACATTTAGATGTTAAATGGGAGACATGGGTCTATCCCAACAGCTGCCAGAATTTTGGAGACAAAGATTGACCGTGGTCATTCTGTCAACCTATGAAATAACTACATAACACCTGGCCACTCCGCCATCAAGGACTGTGAGAGTGGAAAAGGTTGAGGGCTAGACAGAGAATTATGGGGACATGGAGCTGGGATGCTTCACTCTATTTGCAGGATTATGGGAAACAACTTAATTAAAAACATTCCAAGCACCGCCACAGACAAGCTGTACCAAAAAAGTAGTTCTTTCTATTAAACTGTACATGAAAAATATTTGAAAATAATTATAATTTCTAAAGAGCTAATAGTTTTGACTTTCACTAAACTTTTTAAATATTATAAACAAATAAGAAATTGTGATGTTTTTCATAATTGCTTTTGGTAATTGGCTTTTGTACATCTAAAATTATTCTTTAATAAAAGTAGATTATTTTAAGATGACAGTACTGTCATACAATGATTCCAATACGATTGTTAACCAAAACATAGAAACTCTAATTCTGATTAAAATGTAAACTTGTAAAGATGTAAATTGACCGCTGAAGAAATAGCAAAAAATTTAAGTTAAGATTTAAGAATCAGATGGAATTAGAAAATCCTTAAGGATCCCCACTCCTTATACATAAAGTGCATTTTCAGCATTCTGCTTAATGTTTCTAGACAAGTTTCATATATAATGCCCCAAATAATGTTGACCAAGCATTTTGTTTTACTAGTCGAACCTCAACAGAATGCTAGCCAGTGTTTGGAGAATGTTTCCTGTCAGCTGGGTAGAATGGATAGCCAAAATGTGACAAATAGTGTTTAAATGATCTATCTACCTTATATATAAATGCGCTTATATATACTGACAACAAGTCATAAAAATACCAGTAAGCTATATGCACTGGGGCTTATAATTTTGAATAAGCCAGTTCTGGTAAATTATCAATTATACTGCCATTATAAAATTCAAAATAATTTCAAAAGTCAATTATATTTACTGCCTGATTGAGAAACAATATAATTTAGGCCTCAGACAAAACAAGAAGCACTGAATTAAATTACATTGTTCAGCGCCATGTCTTTAAAATATGGACATTTATTTTACCCAGTATTTTTAATTTAGTTTCTGCACTCGCCTGCTGCTCCTGATGGGGCTTGTGTTTAAATAGTCTTTCATCTTGCTTAACGATTAAACAACTAAATAAATGCTTATGTCTGTTAACCAGAGGTGTGGACTCGAGTCATGTGACTTGGACTCGAGTCAGACTCGAGTCATGAATTTGATGACTTTAGACTCGACTTGACAAAATATAAAAAGACTTGCAACTCGACTTGGACTTGAACATAAATGACTTGGACTTTGACTAGGACTTGCCCCTATTGACTTGTAAAGACTTGCTGCTTCCCAAGAAAAGCCCAAAGATAAAAAAGTATGTTGACATGGACCGCTCTCTCTCTCTCCCCGTTTATGTGTGCGTGTGTGTGACAGCATGCGCGCGCGCGTGTGTGTGAGCATGCGCGCTTTCGGCATGACGTCCAATCGAAGCACGGTAGATTGTTTTGATTCGACAGAATCCAACGTGACTACTATGAGGCGCCGGAGTGGACAAAAGTCAAGCGAACGTAGAGAGAATTTGAATTTGAACTTGAGATCGAGCCAATACTCGCTCTCTCTCTCTCTCTCTCTCTCTCTCTCACATACAACATACACCTCTCTCTCTCTCTCTCTCTCTCTCTCTCTCTCTCTCTCTCTCTCTCTCTCACATACAACATACACCTCTCTCTCTCTCTCTCTCTCTCTCTCTCTCTCTCTCTCTCTCTCTCTCTCTCACATACAACATACACCTCTCTCTCTCTCTCTCTCTCGTGCATTCAGTCTCTTTGCGTTCGCTTGACTTTTGTTTACGATGGCGTCTCATACCTTTAGTGCTTTTGCTCTCACGGGATCCTCCTGTTAAACTGACCCTTCGCTAAGCCACGCCCAAAAACCGCCACCCACCAATCGCGGCTTACCAATCGTAGCTACGGGCAGAGGCTCTGTCAAGCTTTCGAGCGAGAGAAACAAGCCAAATCGTTGTGCAATTGGATTATGCAAATCTGACACCCGCTATCCTAAAAGTTTGGACTGGGTGGTTGGATTTTTTCCCTTTTCAAAACCAAAGTCCAAGAGGAGAAATGCCAGCGTGGATCAAGCTGTGTGAGGGGCGGTAAAGGAGTTAAGCTAAGTTGGTTTTGTTTTCGATATTCACATTCAATGATAGGTGGCAATAACTCACACTCCTCTTATCCTAAACAGATCTAAACTGTGTTTCTTTAAAAAAAAAAAAAAAAAAAAAAAAAAGCAGGTTATGTTTCCCAGCGGTCTTTTTCTTTTTTTCCACTCGATATTATGAGCCAGGGCTCGACAATAAGGACTGCCCGATGGCCCGGGGCCTGCGTGCGAGACACTCGGGCCAGTGTACAAAATGTTACTGGCTCGATCGGGCCAGCTGCTGCCTTTTTGCCTGCCAGATCGAGCCAGAGCTGCGTGCTGCGACTGTCTGTCAATTGTGTGCAAATACAATCTTACGGTGCTTTCACACATAGACGTTTGTTTCGGAATCTGTCTCGTTTCACCCGTTAGCGCGTTTTTTTTTAGCATATATCCAGCAGTTGCGCTCGCTTCCGCGCCAAATCAATCAGTCCAAGATCGCCTGAATGAGACGCGGTCTCTGTCCTATTGAGCGGATCGATTGTAGCGAGAAAACAAAACAATGCAACGAACTAACGACCCAGGCTATATCACAGTGTATCATGATCGTGTAATAGCCATATATACGGCTATATGAAGAGAGAATGATGAGCAGGGCGAGATGTCATTCTTACCGGTAAATGCCAAAGTGAAAGCATGCTGAAATATTACCGAGAGCTGTTTGTCCAGCCTGATCTCGGTTTATCCGTCAGGAAAATTGACCGAAATTACTATCTGTTAATTTTTCCATATTTTAATCGTATAATAGGCCTATGTTGCATTAGGCCTGTTGTTTTGTTCATTTCCGCACTGACAGCTCGAAAAAAAGATTTACATTGATCTGATGCAGTCTCGGCTCATCTGCTATGTCTCTCTATAATTTAAGCCTAAAATACAGAATTATAGTCAACGTTTCTTTAATAGATTGATTAATTCAATTGATCAATTTCTACAAAACCTGACAATTGAAATGAGGCTCTGTATATATGAGAAAGTCTGACCTCGATTTGTATTTGGTGACGATGTCTGTGGGTTGTTAAAATTAAAGTGCACATTTTCACTTATAAAATATTCTATACACAATACACAAAAGTTTGGGGTCAGTGTGATTAAATATGTTAAAACAAGCTTCTTCAGCTCACCAGGGCTGCAATTATTTCATCATAAATACAAATTGTGAAATGTTGCACTATAAAATAACTGTTCAAAAGTAGTTTATCATTTAATTTATTCATTTATTCCAGTGATTTTAAAGATGAGATTTCAGCTTCATTACTCTAGTCACATGATCCTTCAGAAATCACTAATATTAATTATTATTATATTTATTAATGGTAATAGTAATAAAATCAATAATGTCTGGAGTAATTATTTTATTTGAAACTAAATACAATAACAAAGCAGTTATTTAAAATTTTAATAAATATTTAACAATTACACCTTTTTTACATTTATAAATATAGCCTTGATGAACTGAATAGTTTTCCTTAAACATTTTAAAAATTACCGTAAATATATATACAGATTTATTAGCCCCCTTTTGTTTTTTGTTTTTTCTTTTTAAAATATTTCCTAAATGATGTTTAACAAAGCAAAGAAATGTTGATATTTTGTCTGATAATATTTTTTCCTCTGAACAAAATCTTATTTGTTTTATTTTGGCTAGAATAAAAACATTATTTTAACCATTTTAAGGTAAAATTTATTAGCCTCTTAAGCTAATTGTTTTTCAGACTGTCTACAGAACAAACCATCATTATACAATAACTAGCCTAATTACCCTAACCTGCCTAGTTAACCTAATTACCCTAGTTAAGCCTTTAAATGTCACTTTAAGCTGTATAGAAGTGTCTTGAAGAATATCTAGTAAAATATTATTTACAGTCATCATGACAAAGATAAAATAAATCAGTTATTAGAGATGAGTTATTAAAACTATTATGTTTAGAAATGTGCTGAGAAAATCTGTTCTCTGTTAAATAGAAATTGGGGAAAAAAATAAACAGGGGTGCTAATAATTTAGGGGGACTAATAATTCTGAAATCAACTGTGTGTGTGTGTGTGTGTGTGTGTGTGTGTGTGTGTGTGTGTGTATACACACACACACACTCACATTCAAATAGCGATTAACTTCTTTTTTTTTTTTTGGTGGGGCCAGTGAAAATTTGGGCTGGGCAAGTAAAAATCAGAACCACTGGCCCGATCGGGCCAGTAGAAAAAATCCTTAGCGTTGAACCCTGTGAGCACTGCTTAGTTTAAACCCTTGCTATTGTAACGCATATAAATACATACACTAATATTTGCTGGTAGGAAAAATCTATTTGTTCACTTCTGTTATTTATACTTTAATGTGCATTTCAATTTTTTTCTTCCACTTAACTGCAAATTTGAATAAAAACTGGATAAAGAGCACACAAACATGCTGACAGTAATAGGTACTGTACACTGTTATGGGTCAATGATGCTAATATTCGGCACAAATCCATCAGTTTCTTAGGTTATTAGATTATTTTATAATTTCACCTCTCCTGCTGTGCATGAACTATGCTGTTGAATGTTCAGTGTATGAGGTGGCTAGGCTAACCTTGCTTCAATTTTGATAAAATTATTTTCTAATCAGTTGCTATTATGTTGTGAATATACCCCTGTAATGTATACTGCAGTCCTCTTTTGTCTGGCTTTCTCAGATATCTCACCTGTTTGCCAAAAATGACTAATTAAATCCTTGGGAATGTCTGACACCAGCGCATACACACTGTAAGAGATGTGCCAGCCATGAAAGCTTGACAGGCGTAGCAACAGTAACTAAGGAGGGCGAGGCTTAGCGAAGGGTTATTCCAAGAATGTTGATATGGTTTCTTTCTTGCTTTACTATTTATTAACAATACACAAAAAACTAAAAGGTTAAGGTAAATTCTTTAATAAATTCTAGTGTTTTTGAGTATTATACTTGTTGTATACTTGTATTATACTTATGTTTTAGGCTAGTATTATTTACGACTTGTTAATTAATGCTTCATAATACAGTAGTATTACCAATAGTGAACAGATAAAATAATACAAAGTGTAGTTTTACTACAGTAAAGTGTAGTGATTTGTAGTATAAAATACCCTATATTGTAAAATAATACAGCACTGGGTAATTTGTTTATATTACACTTGTGTTACCATAGCAACTATAGTATTACCACAACTGATCAATTGAAGTTCTTTACTGTAGTAGGCTACTGTTCAAAACACAGTACATGCCAATATACGTGTTTAGGGGCCCTGTGGAACAGCTTTCCTCAAAATGAAGAGGATGACATGGAAAATGTCCTCCACAATCTCATCAGCAAAGTGAAAGCCAGCAGACACTAGTTTACTTTATTTTAGCTGCCATGATAAAATGAGATTGATAGTGAGATTTATTTGAAGAGTGAATAGTACAGTAGGCTATAATACCTTATCAAGTGTTTCCTTATTTTTATCACAGTTACATTTCCGCTTGCATTAGTTTTTGTTTAAATGCTTTTAAAATAAAATGTATTCTTTACATCCAACATCTATTCCAGAGGTGCCTTATAGTGGTGTAAACCCCTTTACAAGGGGTGTTACCCCTGTGTAAACTCTAGCCACCCCTGTGGCCAACCCGATATGATTTTGCTGTTGACATTATTTATTTAAATCTACTTACATAAATGCAATACAATGCAATATTTCAATAAATAAATAGCAGCCACTAAATTATTGTGGATTGATTGGTGCCACTGACGTAGCTGGCCTCTTCTGGCCCCCCTTAAGCAAATTTTCAGGGGGGCACCACTGGTCTATTCTCTGTCTTTAAGTGTTTGAAACTGAAAATATCTCATCATATAAAACAACCAAAAATGTTATGGTTTATTAGATTAAACATTTAATATATAAGTCTATTTTAGTATTTTGGTTATTGTTATTAAACAGTGCAGCAATATGAATCATATCTAAAAGCATGAAAGGAAGAGGGAACACGACACAAATTGTGAGTTTGCATATAATCTCTGAGAGCGCTCAAGAAAATTTGTGTGTAAGCAGTGCATATTTGAGAGCGAGAGAAAATTTGAGAACTCGCAATCAGTTTTGTCCACAAACAGGAAATCCGTGCACAAGCATCACACAAGGTAGAGAGCAAAGCTCTTCAACGTTATGTGAAGAAAACAACTTTATTGTTTGTATGAAGTAGCGTACTTCATTAACAATATGTGCTACCATTTTACATTGCTGCTAGACAGATTTGCAACTCCGTCTCTTTAGCACACACGAGATTCAATTGACAAAATTCCAATTTCACTCTTCTAATTTAACTTTGCAGCATATACAGGAGTTGGTCTACTGCTACCACATTGAGGTTATGTAATTTTGGTTAATCACAAGTTGATCACCGAAGACATAACATAGCACAACTAAACTTAATGAATTAGACAGCAGTAGACCTGCAATTTCTGTGTGATGTGAGGCAAAATGGAGTCTTTTTTTGGTGGAACTCGTTCTTGTGCATTATGCTGTGGAGACGAGACGCAGCACTGTTCAGTACTTTTTCAGAAAATTGCATTTGTATTTTTATATATCTAAGCAATGTTCTTTAATAAAAAAAGGTTTGTTTAATTAATACAGATCTTACAACCATACCTAATCTGTATATATTTTATTTTTCTGTTAAAAAGACTCGAAAAGACTCGAAAATCAAACTGCAGGACTTTGGACTTGACTTGAGACTTGTTGCCTTTGACTCGTGACTTGACTCGGGACTTGCCTGTCTTGACTCGGGACTTGACTCGGGACTTGAGGGCAATGAATTGAGACTTACTTGTGACTTGCCAAACAATGACTTGGTCCCACCTCTGCTGTTAACTGAAAATATTTTAATTAAAGGATGTTATCAATTCTGTAAAAGGAACCTTCATTCATTTTCCTTTAGCTTAGTCCCTTATTTATCAAGGGTCAACAAAGAGGAATGTACCGCTAACACATTTTACATAGGTGATTCCCATGCCAGCTGCAACCCAGTACTGGGAAACACCCATACACTCTCACACTCATACACTAAGACCATTTTTTTGTTTTACCCAATTCATCTCTGCCGCATGTCTTTGGACTGTGGGGGACATCAGAGCATCCAGAGGAAACCCACACCAACATGGAGAAAACATGCTAAATCTACACAGACATGCCAACTAACCCAGCCGGGCTTCACACCAGCGACCTTTTTGCTGTAGGGTGACAATTCTAGTCACCTTGCCACCCTTAAAAGGAATCTTTATAAAGTCTTAAATAGTTACTTTAAACTTTAAGCAGAAGTTTAAAAGTGGCCAAAAACACTTTGTGCATATAGTCTAAAAAATAATATTTGCAATTAATAAATTTATTGAACTAAATGTATTGACACTCATCTCACAAAATAAATTAACATCCCTAAAATTATGTTTAAATAATTAAACTTAAATTAAAATAATTAAAGGTACTTCATTACATATTACAATTTTGATAATATACTTACCACTTTGAGCATTTCCTGTGGTTGAAGATTGAGGACTTCCTGTTCCCAGATTGTCATTACTAAAGGTTTCCCCTTCTCTTCTCGTACTGTCCTGAATTTCAGGATCAGTCATAGTAGCTCTTTGTTCATTGTCACACACCTCTTCTTGCAATTGCTGTTGAAAACACATCAAATTAATATTATACAATTGATGTTGAAGGACTGGTTTAAATATGAAAATCAAACTGTAATCATAGGCCATTTACATCTGCTATTGATATCACACCTGGAGAGGGGTTTGAATGCAGACCTGATGCAGCTGCAATCTGAGCTGCCTGCAATGCTTTTGAATGCGCTTACCCTACCCCACCCCTTACCCTTTTAATGTGACGTCACTAGCTCCATTGAGTGCATTTTGTCTGACATTGCATGACTGAGAGGCTTTTGTCAATAGTAAAGTCTGCATCCAAATACTATTGCACACCTGGGGCCCATTTTAGAATGCAGTTTAAGTGAAAACTCTTAAGAAGTTTAACGCTGAAATGTGGGAAACACTGGTTTTTCAGTTTATCTGGATAATGGACTAGTATGTTTCTTTGAGCTGATTATTACTGTTTGTCTTGAGAAGAAAGGATTGCAAAGAAATAGATTGTTAAAAACAATATAAAACTAAGAAAATGTGTATTGTTTTCATTATTTATTAAGTTTACTATTTATGAATTTACATTTTCTGCATGCAAGTACTGAGTTATTGAAAATAATTTACGCTTTCTGGTTTGCTGGCTGCTGGTTTCAAGTTTCCAGGCTGTCCTCCACTTTGAGCTTTTCCAGTGGTTAAAGGATGTGGACTTCCTGTCCTGGGTCCCGGCTTGTCATTACAACAAGTTTTTCTGAAGAAATCTCTAAACCATTGTCCTTTTGTCTTTGTATAGTCCTGAGTTTCATGGTCAGCCATAGTAGTACTTTATCCTTTGTCACACTCCTTGACTTGAACTGGTATTGAAAACACAACAAATTGATATTGAAAATGATGTTAAAGGACTAGTTTAATTATGGAAATGAATATGTAATTTTAGGCCATTCACACCTATTAATATTACACCTATTAATATTACAATCTTAGCCCATTTCAGAAAGCAGGTTAAATTAAAGCTCTGAGCAGCTTAACCCTAAAATGTAAGAAACGCTCTGGTTACTAAAGGAACCCTTGTTTCTGGAGGGGGGGGGAGATCCTATTGTGGAGAATCCACTATGGGGATTTCATTCAGAAAGCCAATCATCTGATAGAGTATGTAAACAGGCCAATGAAATGCCAATGAGGTGGCAGCGTCAGCTTGCGCAGCTGATGCTCGTTGCAATCAAATGGCAATATAAGCACATTGACAAGGCTGAGGTATCATTTTTTAGCTGAAGAGAATTTCACCTCCACAGCTAAGGGGCAATCTTTATGGCAATGGATCATAGCATTTCCGTTACCCCCATCGGGGAATGTAGGTTACTTTAGTAACTGGAGCGTTCCCACAGACAAAAAAAAAAGTCTTTATATATTTTTATTACTCCTAGACCCAGACAGTGGGTTCTGTAACTTATAAAGTATAACCTAATTTCAATATTTCATATGTAATCAAGTAACAATTGAACACATTATCTTATTAATAATAAAACAACTAAAATAAAATTAAAGTAAATTTAAAGGATATTGTACACTGTAAAAAAAAATCTTGTTAAATTAACAGTAAGTTACTGGCAACAATTATTCAGTAGCTGCTGTGTTTCATAAAACAGTAAAATTACTGTTATACAAATAACAATAGTATTCCATTTACTGTAAAATGTAATGCATCATTTTACTGTTTTCTTTTTTCATATTACAGTATTTTAATATGCAGTAGTGATGGCATATCAGTGAGACAAATAAAACTTTTATCGAGTCATTTTGTTCAATTTGTCAAAATATCTTTTATCACACTCATCATATCATTGATCACACAACAAACAAGTCACAACTACAGTAGGTGACAGTTCAATGTGACCATTACCGCTGTGGCTTATATAAGGTTTATGCTATAAGAAATAGAAAATAATTCACTTAATTTGTACCTGATTAGCTTGGGACCTCTCCAGTGACATTTCCTCAATTAAATTATAACGTTACTGTGCGCAGCATCAGTAAAACTTTGAGAATAATTTAAAAACTTATTTTTTTAAAACTGTCTCTGCTAATTACAAACTAACATTAAAGATAGGCTTACAGAATTCCTGTTTGCATGATAATAAGAAGATTGATTACTCTCTGATCTTGAAGCACTTCCAGGTCAACAGAGATGTAGACAGGACAGAATATGTGCTATCAAATGAGCTCTTGTGCAGCTTTTGTTGGACATCAAGGTAGTATGTTCACCCAAACTGTAAAAAAAAACTGTTATTTTACTTTTTTTTTTTTTTTTTACCAGCAGCTAGGGCAGGGGTGCTCAACCCTGTTCCTGGAGATCTACCTTCCTGCAGATTTCAGTTGCTACCCATATAAAACACACCTGCCTGTAATTATCACGTGTTCAGATCCTAATTAATTGGTTCAGGTGTGTTTGATATGGGTAGCAACTGAAATCTGCAGGAAGGTAGATCTCCAGGAACAGGACTGAGCACCCCTTAGCTAGGGTAACAGACTCATTTGGTTAAGTCAAGTTGATTAAAATATTTGTACTTATTAAATACTTGCTTGACCATTTATAGATGTAAAAAGTAACCAAAAGGATTAATTTAATAAAATATGAGAGATAGTAAGCATGTTTGGTCTACAGAGAGAAGAAAACGTTTACTTTAAGCATTGATCCTAATGAATCTGTTTCTGAACTACATCCAACCTCGCCTCAGAAACAGCATTAGTCATAAAATCTGATGTATCGCTCGAGGAAAACTAAATCAAGTACCTAATGTGAACAAGCAGAATCATTATGCCAATGTAATCAGTGGTTCTCTTTTACATTTTTTCCACTCTGAAACCATAGCTTCAACATGCAATCCATGTTAAGACAAACTGATTATATTTATTTAACATACTGAACCAAACTTGCAGTTTCCAGGCTGTTTGGAAAAAAAAGCCCAGTAAAATTGCTAATAAACACAGACTACAGTTATAGTAAAAATCTAATCTAATATTTACTCAGCACTTGGTAGCCAAATAGCCTTGCTGTTGTAACCCCACATTTTTTTAAATGTAGGAACTACTGGAAGAAGAAAAAGAGATTGTACATGAAACTCCTCACAACAAATCTGTGAACAACTTGACATTTAAAACTCTAATCGAAATGAGAATGACAACATAACCTTAAATAATCAAGTGAGCAGTGATTGGTAGCATCAGTTTTTCAACATTAATTGCTGTAGCTGCAAAAAAAAAAAAAAAAAAAAAAAAAAAGGTAAATATAATAAGCAGAAATGGGTAGAGTATCCAAAATCTATACTAAAGTAAAAGTACAAGTACTTGCAGAAATGTTTAAAAGTAAAAGTAGCAATCTTAAAAGTTACTCGAGTAAGATTAAAAATGTATCTGAAGAAAAAATTACTCAAGTAAATAGTTACTAATTACTTTTGACTGTATATATATATATATATATATATATATATATATATATATATATATATATATATATATATATATATATACATAATGGGTGGCACTGTCGCCTCACAGCAAGGTGGCTGTTTCAAGCCTCGGCTGGGTCAGTTGGCATTTCTGTGTGGAGTTTGCATGTTCTCCCCTTGTTGGCATGGATTTCTTCCAGGTGCTCCAGTTTCCCCCATAGTCCAAACACATGCAATATAGGTGAATTGGTTAAGCTAAATTGTCCGTAGTGTATGTGTGTAAATGAGAGTGTATGGACGTTTCCCAGTGCTGGGTAGTAGCTGAAAGGGCATCCACTGCGTAAAACATATGCTGGACAAATTGGTGGTTCATTCCACTGTGGCAACCCCGGATTAGTAAAGGGACTAAGCTGAAAATAATATGAATGAATTATTATGCATAGAAGATGTTGACAGATGTTTGATCTTTCTGCCCCTGCTGATTTCCTTTTTACACACATTACATAAAGTATCACTTTGTTTTATCTGCAGCACCACTGACTGTAAAATGCTACCACAGAACTTGAGCAAGTTTATTTATTTATTTTTTTTTTTGACTGGTGGAGGACCAAGAAATGGCTCAGCAGCAGCCTCACTCTTTTCTATTTGGGTGCCCAAATCTATGTGAGGAGTTTCAAGTTAATAAGTGAAGAGAAGCTTTATATCCCAGAGATGGGTTGGGGCTGGAAGGGCATTCGCTGCATAAAAACGTGCTGGATAGTAGGCTGTTCATTCCGCTGTGGCGACCCCGGATTACAGTTTTTCTCTATTGGTTTGACTAATTTCTTGAAACAGAAATTACATTGTCAACATTCTAAGATCATTTGGCAAAACAGTGTTACAGTTTAGCACAACACTATAGCTTACTTGCAAAAGCTCATATCTTTCCCAAAAGAGTTCACTCGTGTCAAAACTAAATTTCCTTCTCATTTAAACAGACAGTGCCCCCAAAATGCTTCGTCCCATTAGCACTGTGTAAGCACTGCAAGTCAAAATGTTTAGATGTTTTGTCATTATGGCAAAGAACCACTAAAATATCCCTCATGTCCACCTTACAGTCTTAGCCCAGTCCATCATTGACAATTGTTACTGTACTGTTTTTGTCTAGGTAACAGACTACAATTGTGTATGAAACTGTAAAAAATAAATAGAATTTTACGGTAAGAGTAGCCTACAAGGTTTGACGTCACACATTGCACTCACACTGCCAAGGACAAGGTAACTCCTTTTTTTATTGTAATGATCAACCACACACAAAGTAATGCTCTGGTTACTAAAGTAACCCTTCGTTCCCGAGGGGGGGACAGGGAGGGAAATGCTATGTGGAAACTTCCACTATGGGGTTTTGGTCGTGAAACCAATCATATGAAAGACTATAAAATTGTGCCAATGAAATGCAAATGAGTTGGCGGCGTCAGCATGCACAGCTGGCATCAATAACAATTAGTCATAGTATAAAGACGCGGCTAGTGCAATGCTCGACATCCTTTTGAGCTAAGGAGACTTTCACGCTCAACAGCTAAGGGACAATCGTTGTGGCGAAGGTACATCGCATTTCCTCGGGGAACGAAGGGTTACTACTACCGTAGCGTTCCCCTTAGGATGAGGAACTCCAATGCTATGTGGAAACTTCCATTATTGGAAAATCTATGGAACACGCCACAATGAAAGAAAGGGTGTGCCACGCAATAGAGCGAGCGCAGCTACAACGCTTTGAGATGCAGTCTTCCAACGTGTCCCTTGGCCCTGACTTACCTTACTTATCTTTTCTGGTTTAGCTATATTTTTCAGGGAGTCGAAAATAGTCCAAATAGAGGTTTTTAAATACGACAGTACGTTGGGAAAGCGTTCAGGGGGGAGTACATAAAGAGGATGGTTAGCAGGGAGGGAAGTCACAAGCCCGCCTTAAAAAAAGGGGGGACTAAACCGTGGTTGAGTGAGCCTATGAGATCGCCCACAGGGGATCACACATTGCAGGCACTTATACCCAGAACGCGGGCTGACCAGCGGGCATGCCAACAACATAATGGGCCAACGTCTGACTCCTCCGCTGAGCCGAATTGTTTCCTCAATCACCAAGGGTTACCTAATACCCTTGAGGAAACCGGCTCCACTCACAGATTGTAAAACCTTGCAAATTTATTAGGTGTTGCCCAGCCCGCAGCTCTGCAAATGTCTGCCAGAGAGGTCCCGCTTGTTAACACCCAAGAGGATGCGATGCTCCGTGTGGAGTGCGCTCTCACCCCCGGGGCAAACAACTCACCCTGGCTATGATAATCGAGGAAGATGGCATACACTATCCAGTGGGCCAACCTCTGTTTAGATATGGCACTTCCCTTCTGCCGCCTCGCACCTCTGAGAAACCGGATGATGAGGTTATGCCTCGCCACGGTGCAGCCATCCACCACATCATGATGAGCGGAAATAGCGGCCACGTAAACCTTCAGTGTGGAGGGCGACAGCCTTCACTCCAACCTGTCCTGAAGAAAAGAATAATACTAGCACTAGCACAATACTGATCTGGCAAGTGTGGGGGTCTTCTCGGCAAGAAGCGCACCACTTAGTGAATAGACTCCACTTCAGGGCATAGGCATGCCTCATAGAGGGTGCTCTAGCCTGAGTGACGATATTAACCAACGCCATCGGTAGGTTACCTAAGTCTTCCTCACGTCTGGACCACACTTGGAGGTTCCACAGATCTGGACGAGGGTGCCAGATGGTGCCCTGTCCCTGAGAGTGTAGGGCCTCTATCAAAGGGATTCGCCGGGGGGGCGTCGCAAGGAGGGAGAGTTCTGATACCCAGGTCCGGTTGGGCCAGAGAGGCACAACTAGCAAGACCTGCTCCTCATCCTCCATGACCTTGCACAGTAACTGCGCAAGGAGGCTCACTTTGGGAAACGCAATTTTGCGCATGCCCCGAGGTTAGCTGTGGGCCAGTGCCCATATCAGTTGAACAGACTCGGGGTGGAGTCGCCATTCTTCCAGGGCTAGGAGCTGCTGTGAGAGCTTGTTGGCCGCATGGTTGAGCTCGCCTGGAATGTGAACAGCATGCAGCGACTTCAGTCGCGAATGACTCCGGAGCAGACTGCGAGCGAGCTGAGACATGGGGCGGGAGCGCATATATCATGGTTGATATACGCTACCGTCACCGAGCTGTCCATTCTGACCAGCACATGTTGCCCCCTCAGCACCGGTAAAAAGCGGCGCACAGCAAGAAACACTGCCAACAGCTGTAGGTAGTTGATATGCCAATGCAGCTGGGTTCCCTTCCACAGGTCCGCTGCAGCATGCCCGAAACAAACCGTACTGAAAGCATCTGTCGAAACGACAACATGCCTGGACACCTGACCCAGAGTCACTCTGGCCCGTAGGAAAGAGGGGTCCCTCCAGGGGGTAAGGGCGCGGCGACACAGCGGAGTGACAGTTACTTGGTGTGTGCCAGCGTGCCATGCATGTCTGGGGACCTGATCATGAAGCCAATGCCGTAGTGATCTAGGGAGCAATCCGAGCGGCGTGGTCGCGGCTGCGGATGCCAGATGCCCCAGGAGCCTCTAAAATGATTTCAGGGGGACCACCTTTGTTCTGTCAAACTCTCTCAGACAGCTCAGCACTACCTCCGCGCACTCTCGTGAGAGGTGCACCTTCATGGTGATCGAGTCCAGCTCCAACCCGAGAAAGGAGGGGCTCTGCACGGGGGCGAGCTGGCTCTTTTCTCGGTTGACCTGAAACCCCAACAGGTAGAGGTGCCGAAGCACCTTGTCTCTGTGCATAGTCAATTGCCTCCAAGAGTGAGCTAAAATCAGCCAGACTTCAAAACAATTGAGTATGTGGATGCCCGCAAGCCAAAAAGAGCAACAAGGTTTTGCAGCACGTCTTTTTCAAAACGTCACTTCGACTGTGCGTTTCTGGATTCCATGGTTTCCTGTCCCCGAATGATGGGCACGAGCACTGTTAATGCGGTGCTCGCGGGCAGTTCAAGTCGTCATTGCGATGCCATGTCTATTGCACAGTTAAGATTGTGGCTAGCACTTGCAAAAGGGCGAACCACCCCAGCTGTCCCTTGTACTGCATCAGGCACTCGCGCAGGTCTGATGGTTCCCGCCCCTCCAAACACTCCATCCAAGCTTCGAGCGGAGGAAGTGATCTGTTTAACCAGATGGTAGCCCGGGGACCAGACGTCCACTGCTGTATTGGAGGGTGGGCTTTCATTGTTCGATGAGGATCCAGACCCGCTTGCTCCCTCTGGGCAGGTAAGCGCTGTCACAGATCCTGAAACGGACATGTTAGCCGTGCTTTCCCGGGTTGCTTTGGCCGTGGGATTGGAGATGGTTTATCCCCTAGCTCCGCGGCTGGGCCAACTAGATGGGTACTACATAGAGGACAAGAGGGCCAAGCTTTTGAAGCCTCTCATCCCCTTCTTCCCAGAGGTGCATAGTACGCTTACGCAGTTCTGGAGGGCACCTTTTTCTGCCCGTGCTGTGTGCCCCTTCATCCATCTCTGCTCATCATGATGCAGTGGCGGTTCCTCAGAGGCGCTAGGTGAATTAATCCACCCCACCCCCCTCTCATGCCCTCTTGGGATCTTGCCCTTGTTCTCACAAGCCTGTGTACAGAACCCTTCGAGCCACTTGACTTGTCCCTTAAGTTGGCTTGGGCGATATTACGGTATTATGGTATACCGCAGGATCTAAAAATAGCAACGGTGTCAGTTTCAATACCGTTATACCGTCATAAAATATTAAATATCCTTTATTTAATGCCTACAAAAACGTATGTGTGGTTGTCATCACGGGACAGTGTGGATTAGAGAGGGAAAGGAAGGGGGAGAGGGAGGGAGAGAAGGGGGAGAGGGAGGGGGAGAGGTGACGTGACGAGTCGCGCTTCAAAGTGTCCTGCAGTTTGGCAGTTTCGACTGAACAGAAAGGAGACGTGGTTAATATGAACGAGAGGTCTGCATTAGAGCTAAAGATCTTTGCCCGAACCCGGCAAAACCCGAAAAAATCCAAATCCCTGCATTAAAATCCATCCCTGCAAAGGTGAAACAAATGATGATGAAGTAATAAAAAAAGAGAATTTTGACGGCGGTCAAGCCAGTCACTAGCTCATAAGGAGCGCTTATTCCAGCCGCAGGTAGTTCGCGGTCGCTCATACACTGCGTATTACGGTAGAGCCCTAAACCGCAAGCTGACAGGTAAAAAGAAGAGGCCATTCGCTAAAGTGAAACTGCTGTCATGGAAAATTAAATGCATGTTCCTGACTGGTAGAAGATGAACAGACAATCCTACCCAAAACTTGCAAAATCAGCCGGATCAGAACTCTGCATCTCGACCTGGAGCAGCAGGAAAGGGTGTTCAGCTGCTGGACGCACCATGAGTGAGAGACTGCGCTAAAGCCAGTGGATTTAATAATGTTCCTCCACAAACACACGTAGCCTAATCTTGGTGAGTAAAGGTTTTTTTAATTATAAATAAATATTAATTAAACCATATAATCATAATGTGGACAGAGTATACAGACTAATGGTGGCATTATTCTTTTATTATTTAGCTTCACCGCCGCCTTAATGCCAGATCGTGAAGAGAAGTGGAGAAACACATCTTGCAGAGCCTTTATCTTAATTTCGTTATTGCCAAAATACCCGTCATCATTTAGAGTTTATTTTAATTTGATTTGTTAAGCAAGATTACTTTTCATTGGTGTGTAGGCTAATTTAAAGGCTAAGTGTACCTAGACCTATAGAGTGCTGAGATGTTACGATGTTACAGCTGTAGGACTTACTTTATTTCTTTGTTCCAACTTTCAAGTGGCCTATAGTCTAAGCTTGTTACGAATAAATGATGTTAAAACATATAAATGATTCATTCTTGAAAAAAATGCATTAGAGCTGTGTGCATGAGCACATTTTAATGTAGGCTGTGAACGGGTTTGGGCTGTATAAAGCTGTCAATCAAAATGTACCTGTCAGACTCGGAACCTATCGGGTATAATTTTTATTGCCCGATTACAGCTCTCTGCATTCCCGCTGCTGTTCCGCGGGAGCCGGCCAGATTTCTTACGGTGTGGGAGTAAATTTCTTAATAAATCGCAGGAGAGATGTGTGTGTGTGTGTGTGTATGTGTATGTGGAAAAGAGAGAGAGAGAGAGAGAGAGAGAGGTGCTGTGCGTCGCTTTGCGCTCTCTCTCTCTCTCTCTCTCTCTCTCTGACCGCGAGCCTAAGGTCGCATAGAATGTATTCAGGTTCTGAATGGTTTAGGCTTAAGCCAACAGTTTGGTGACGCTGTCTGAGCCTTACGTCATATTTTTTTTTATTACGCCGGTAATACCGCATACCGGGGTAAAATATGGAGGCGGTTTGACGGTATCAAAATTTGGATACCGCCCAAGCCTACCCTGAAGACAGCTCTGCTGGTCGCGTTGGCATCGATTAAGAGGGTCGGGGACGTGGAAGCATTTTCGTTCAGTGACTTGTACCTGGAATTCGTGCCGGCTTACTCTCATGTTGTCCTGAGACCCCGCCCAGGCTATGTGCCCAAGGTTCCTACCACACCGTTTAAAGACCAGGTAGTGAGCCTCTCTAACAGACATCTGTAGAGCTGCGGACTGGGCGACACCTAATACATTTGCAAGGTTTCACAATCTGCCAGTGGAGCCAGTTTCTTCAAGGGTACTAGGTAACCCTGGTGATTGAGGAAACAACTCGGTTAAGGTATTGAAACACACTTGCATTCTCCCTAACACGGAGATAAAAGCGCTTATTCACTCTGTCAGTAAAGTTCCCAGCTTAGGTGAACCCTGCAGACTCCTCCGAGGCCCCCAGCACTGACTCAGCGGAGGAGTCACTCGCTAGCCCATTACGTTGTAGGTCTGCCAGCTGGTCAGCCCATGTTTTGGGTATAGGTGCCCGCTATGTGTGATCCCCACTAGGCGATCCCATATGCTTATTCAGCCACGGTGCAGTCCCCCCTCACAGGCGGACCCGTGTCTTCCCTCTCCGCTAACCATCTTATTATATGTGTACTCCCCCCTTCTCAGGGCTAGTCCATAAATTCTGCCATCATATCTCGCCATTGGGTAAGTGGATTTAATCCACTTATAGCATTGAAGTTCCCCATCCGAAGGGGAACGCTCTAGTTAATAATGTAACCCTCGGAAATGCTCTATAGCATCACCATAATAATTATTCCTTAGCTGTAAGTATCAGTCTCTTCAACTTAAAAGCATAGTGTTGTCTTGCTTTCCCTGTGCTTATTTGCTGAATTAATTGCGACAAGCATCAGGAGCACAAGCTTACACTGCCAATTCATTTGGCATTTCATTGGTCCGTTATATACTCTTTCAGACAATTGGCTTTCTGAATGAAATCCCTATACGCGGATTAAATCCACTTATAGCATGGGTTACTTTAGTAACCAGAGCGTTCCCCAATGTCTAAACACAACATCCTTTTCTAAAACTACATAAACACAACCACACCTTCTCACTTCAAAACTCAAACTTTCACACCAAAAGAGCAGCTCGAAGCTGTCAAAAATGTAAACACTATACACATCATTACACACTACAGCAAAACAATTGAAAACACAATGCTCAATTTGTGATGTTTTGTAAACAAATTTCGGGAGGAGCATGCGCAGAAGTTTCAGTATCGAATATGTCATTGACAATTATTCCATTATCAAATCAGTTCTTGAACAAACCCCTATATATACCAAAACTGTCTTACCTGCAGCATCTCACGACTTTAGCATTGGCACATCCAATCACTGTAAAATTGTCCAAACAGCAAAATTCCATGAGGATGACACGTCTCCTCCTGCAAACTCCAAGCCGACGTCCAGCGCATCAGCACTCGGCAGAGCATATCAACAGAGGCCGCGGTCTTAACTTATGCCCGCCACGCTGCAGCTCTTCCAGACACCGGCAACAAACCTAAGCCGCTCCCCAGTTTGGCAACCACTGGCCCAGATCAAACGAGTGCCAGGCCGCTGCTCTACAGGCGAAGCGCCACCATCGGCCAATTCGTCATGACAGCGTGAGCACGTCTCCACTACGGCCTTGTCCATCCCCCACACATGGAATATTTCCACTTAGTAGCGCCTGCAATGCCACTGCTCTTGGCGCGCCAAATTAAGGAATAACAAGCCTATCCCCTTATAAGTGTGATGTAACGCGAAGTGGCTTCTGGGTCCATGCACTCTTTTCAACTGCAATGGGAGACTCATGAAATGGTAATTATACCGTTTACAAAGCGATTTATTACTTTCGAAAGTCATGATCACGATATATATGTCTATGCCTCATACATGATGCAAGTGATTAATTTTTATAAATTGTTAAAATTTTGGTATTTGCTATGCAGCAAGCCCAAAAATGGTTGTGTACATTATGACTTTGTATAAAACTAACTTAACATGTAATATGAATTAAAATTGATCATAAACAAATAATTTCTCAATTAACTGCATGGGGAGACTCATGAAATTGTAATTATAATGTTTACAAAGCGATTTAATACTTTCGAAAATCACGATCGCAATGTCCACACCTCATATCTGATGGCCAGAAAGTGATAAATTTTTATAAATTGTTAAGATTTTGGTATTTGTTATGCAGCAAGCCCAAAAAATGGTTGTGTACAGTATGATTTTGTATAAAATAAACTTTATCGTGTGATATGAATTAAAAGTGATCATAAACGAATAATTTCTCAACTCAAATGAGTGGCAGCTTGGACCCGAAAACAGTATTACATACGTCACCAACACGTCACCACTTAACAAGCAGACTCTTCCCTCATGCCGCTTGCAGATTAACATGGTTTGTTCAGGCCTCGACGCATGTTCCAGCGCGAGGCCACCTCCGCTAATGTCTCTAACGCCGGCAGCCCCTTCTCTCTTCTCTTTTTCTTCCACCTGTGATCCTAGGGCCATCAGTAGCGCGAGCATGCCTCCGCAAACGGCTCTAGCCCCTAACTTTCTTCAGGCCTCGACGCAAGTTCCAGCACGAGGCCGCCTCCGCTGATGTCACTCATGCCCTCCTCTCTTTTCTTTCCACCCGTGATCCTGGGCCATGTATAGATTATAGTCCTTAGATTAATCGTCTAGGTACTTAACATGTATAAAACTTAAATACGTTATTAACGTTTACATAGACGACATGTGTATATAAAATAAATTGCTTAAATAAATAAATATTATGAAGTAATATGAAGTAATAATAACACCAAGCCGATAAGCAATTTCAGCTCAGAAATCATACAGAATCACACGACTAGCTTACCCCATCTATTTTCACAGCAATTCAAGTCACAATTGCACTCAATATAAATCATGGAACTCCATTCCAAACTACTCAACGCTCCTTGCACTACTCATTGCAAGCGCAGTGACCGCTCCTACAGGATACGCACACCTTATTACACACTGCTGCTAGGGCAGTGACCAATCTTAAGCAGGTCGCACACCAGAAGCGCCACGCAGCGCCATCCATTTTGGAATTTTAAACATAGGTTTCTATCAGGATACACACCAGCGCCGCAAGTCAGCGGCACCCGGCCACGGCCCAGGACGCAGTTAATTTTTCTGCCGCGCCACAGAGCGCCATCTGATTAGTTTTATGTTAAATATCATTCAAATGTGCGCGTCTGGTGTGTGATACTTTAAACTGTCATGTGCGCGCCGTGTCGCGGCGCCGAGCAGCGCTTCTGGTGTGTGACCTGCTTTATGGGAAGTGCACACATTATTGTTATGCACCACTGCAAGCGCGGTGACAGCTCCTACTGGAGACGCACACCTCATCATGCACCACTGCAAGTGCAGTGACAGCTAATGGAGACGCGCACCTTATTATGCACCGCTGCAAGTGCAGTGACAGCTCCCACTGGGGACGTACACCTTATTATGCACCGCTGCAAGTGCAGTGACAGCTCCCACTGGAGACGTACACCTTATTATGCACCACTGAACGTGCAGTGACAGCTCCTCCTTGAGACATACACCCCACTATCATGCACCATTGCAAGAGCAGAGACCACTACTACAGAAGACGCACACTTTTATGCCCCACTGCAAGCGCAGTGACTGCTCCTACGGGAGACGTATAGTTAATAATTACGCACCACTGCAAGCGCAGTGATCGCTCCTACGGGAGACGTACACCTTATAATAATGCACCACTGCAAGCGCAGAGACTGCTCCTACGGGAGACATACACCTTACAATTATGCACCACTGCAAGCGCAGTGAAAGCTCCTACAGGAGACGCACACCCCTTTTTATGCACCACTGCTAATGCAGTGATCGCTCCTAAAGGAGACGTACATCCCATAATTACGCATCACTGCAAGTGAAGTGACCGCTCCTTTAGGAGACGTACACCTCATAATTATGCACCACTGCAAGTGCAGTGACAGCTCCCAAATAGAGACGTACACCTTAACATGCACCACCGCTAGCACAGTGACTGCTCCTACGGGAGACGCATACCTCTTTTTACTTTTTACACATCACTGCAAGCGCAGTAACCACTTCTATGAGAGACGCATACCTCATCATACACCACTGTCAGCACAGCGACAGCTATTACGGGGATGCATACTTTAACACACACCATTGCTAATGCAGCAATTACTCCCACAGAATACGCCCGTCTCCTGTGGGAGCAGATACTGGCTGGAGACACTCATTATGCACCACTGTCAACAACGCAACCGCTTCCTCCCGAAACACTTACAACTTAACAGCACCACTCCAAATTTTTAAGATCAGCAAATTTTGGGGGGCTTGCACACCTGTCTGGCTGCTGTCCTGTAGCGTTTTTTTGGGGAGCGTTCTGGGGCTGGGCTAGATACTTCGCTCGAATCCCAACTCCTCTTTGTTTCCTGATAAGGGGAATAACTCGCGTTGGGGTGTCTCCTTGAGCTCAGAGCCCTCCCATCAGACAGCACGCCAAATATGCTTTATACTTAAACAAATGCAAGTGTGAACTCGTGAAGTAAGAAGGTTCTTTGTTTCAGAACTGCCAATGCATATTTTTAGAAACTTTACAGTATCGGATCTTTTTAGCTCTCTGCAGAGGTTTAGTAATTTTAATTTGTAAATTTTATAAGAAGAGTATAAATCTATTGAAAATACTGCATGTACACTACTATAACACAACAAGTACTCTTGAAAACATGATCAGGGTGTAAAAGTTTACTTTATTCACACACCACACACACCACAATCCCTGTGCGCCATCATGTCGCTGAGCTGCATCAGGGCCACATCATATGAATCCAGGTTAATCATGAACAACTCAGTGTGCATGCGCCAGTTGCACTATTGCGGTCTGCTTATGTTTCAATCAAGGTTTATATGCATCAAATACATAACATTTGTGCCAAACATTTCAACTGACGAACATATTAACAATAATACAACCGTATAGCCAAATTAAATGTATGCATTGGCATGTTACTGACCTAATGATTATGATTATGTGAAACTCCATATAAATACATATTGCAATGATTTAGGGTACTTAGTAATGCACGCACACATATATGCACATTCCTTAAATGCTCTGCTGATTTGGACTCTATAATACCTGTTTTATAACTTTAAACTATCAACATCCACCACTGAGCTATATTCTAGCGAGAATTCTTCCAGCTACACTTTCACTTCACTCCGTGGTGGATTTTGGCATAGTCCATTTAATGTGAGATGGCAGGGGTGAGTGGAAGAAACCAAGTCGCTGGTGTAATATTTTCTACAGAAATAATTTATGATTTCTTATGTGGCCTGGCACCAATTGTTCCACGGACCGGTACCGGTCCACGGCCCGGTGGTTGGGGACCACTGGTTTAGAGGTCTGGCTTTTGTGTTTTAGCATTTGAGAAAAACTGTAATCAATCTTTGTATATATTATTCCATATATTTATGATATATAGGTTTTTTTTAACCTATTTAAGATATCTGACAATGTTAAGATAAATACGTTGCATTTTGGCATGGTTTTTGACTTATTTATGAACTATTTATGGACAAAAAATTAAAGAAAAAATATTCTGGATTTGAAAATATTGAGTTCCTGGCCTTCACTGAGCTCAAGTAATAGTTTAATGTACAAAACATGTGAATAAACTTGACTGTTGGTGTCTTAAATAATAATGTCAAATAACCAGTATTTTTCAAAATGGATATATCTTGTTTTGCAATGAAATTCTTCATATATAAAACAACTCTTTATCTGACAGAATTGGATATTTAAACACTTACTGAGGACGAATCCACTGGATGAGATGACGGGTGGATTTCAAATGCAGAGAGCCGTTGCCTGGTGAAGCTCGAGTCGGCTCGGTTCTATGAATCGGCTCCCTTATTGAATAGTAAAGAGTTGAGAGTTGTGCGGCATAGGCAATTAGCCCAGCATATAAGCGCACCTGAAGCCAGCAGACGCTATCCTTTTCACTTCAGATCCTTTCTGAGTGAGTCGATGAGGGTTCCTCTTGCTGTTCAAGCACTTCAGAGCGAACGAGTGTGTCTCCCGGTCCAGAGTGGGTCTTCGCGGTGGCAGACGGTCGAGCTGGGTTTCTCCCTTGCCTGCGGTTCTTTGGGTCCGGTCCGCCAGAGCGGTGCGTATTGTTGCAACTTTCCTAAAAGAGCAACACAGTCGTGCAGCACGTCCTTTTCAGGATGGCGCTCCGACTGTGCGTTTCTGGATGCAGGGGTTTCCTGGCTCCGAATGATGGACACGATCACTGCATTGCATGTTTGGGGGTCCAGCATGTTAATGCGGTGCTCGCGGGCGGTTCATGTCGTCATTGCGATGCCATGACCGTTGCACAGCTAAGATCGCGGCTAACTTTCGCAAGAGAGCGAGCCACCCCAGTTGCCTCCTGTTCTAAAAAAGCAGCGGGCGCTCGGGCAGATCTGAGGGTTTCAGCGGGAGATAATCCGCCGCCCACGGGCTCGCGGACCTCTCGCTCCTCACGGCGCTCCATCCAAGCTTCGGGTAGTGGGAGTGATCCGTCTAACCAGATAGTAGCTCTCACACTCGCTGACACCGGAGATCACATGTCCTCCGCGGCATCGGAGGGTGGGCTTTCACTGTCCAACGAAGATCCGGACCCGCTCGCCCCCTCCGGGCAGGTGAGCGCTGTCAAATCGGATCCTGAAGCGGACATGTTAGCCGTGCTTTCCCGGGCTGCTTCGGCCGTGGGGTTGGAGATGGTTTGTCCCCCAGCTCTGTGGCCGGACCAACTAGATGGGTGCTACGTAGAGGACCAGAAGGCGAAGCCTTCGAAGCCTCTCGTCCCCTTCTTCCCGGAAGTGCACAGTAGGCTCACGCAGTCTTGGAGGGCACCTTTCTCTGCCTGTGCTGCGTGTACCTCCGCCCTCACCGCCCTTGACGGCGGAGCTGCCAGGGGGTATGAGGCGATCCCGTCAGTGGAGCGCGCTATCGCGGTCAATCTTTGGCCGCGGCGCCTCTACGTGGCGGGGTTTGCCCCGCCTACCGTCCAAAGCCTGTAGGTTGTCTGCCTCCCTCGGAGCCAGAGCTTATAAGGCTGCGGGCCAGGCTGCTTCTGCTTTGCACGCGATGGCCACCTACCAGCGCTACCAAGCGCAGGCGCTGGCCGAGCTGCACGAGGGCGGGTCCAACCCAAGCTTATTACATGAGCTGCGCACCGCGACCGACTATGCTCTTCGGACTACTAAGTCCGCCGCGTGTGCGCTGGGGAGGACGATGTCCACACTTGTGGTTCAGGAACGCCACCTCTGCCTAAACCTGGCCGATATGCGCAATGTTGACAAAGTTCGCTTTCTTGACTCGCCCATATCCCAGGCTGGCCTGTTCGGCGACACCGTTGGTGAATTCACCCAGGAATTCAAGGCGGTGAAAGAGCAGTCGGATGCGATGGGCAATGTCATCTATCGGCGTGGCCGTAAGCCCGCTCCGCCCGCCGAGCCATCCACCTCCGCTGTTCCTCGCCGAGGGCGCCCGCCAACGAGTGCTGCCCCGCCCCCGCCTCCGGCCAAGTGGGCGCGGCGTACACCTCGAAAGCAGGCAGCCCCTCCTGCCCAGGGCGCCGTTAAGTCCGGTAAACGGACCGCGAAGCGTCCCTGAGACAGGCCATCCGGAGAAGAGGAAACTTGCTCTTTCCCCGCTGGAGGGCGGGGCCCCGATAACAACGGTACTTTTCAGTGCCACCAAAACATAATTAAAAGAGCACTTTTTCCCTTCCCCCGATGTGACTGCACCAGTTCTGCCAGTCCGGGACGCGCTGCCTTCCGGCTCGCAGACTCTACGTGCTTCGCCAGTGGCTCACGAGCACTGGGGGGACGGTCTCCCTTCCCTCACCCCTCCAGCCTCGTGCTTCCCGGATCAGCACACCCACTCCGCGCTGCCCCACCGCTGGTACGTCAGCGATTGTAGCGATGACTCCATTAGCGAGGGCTCTGCCTGCCTGGTTAGCGTGGGCCAGCCCCTCGCGGTGGCTCATACGCACAATCAGACTCGGTTACGCGATTCAGTTCGCGAAACGGCCCCCCAAGTTTACGGGTGTGTATTTCTCCAGGGTCAACCCCCTGTCCGCCCCTGTCTTGCGAGAGGAGATTGCTGCCCTCCTGGCGAAGGGTGCAATCGAGCCGGTTCCTTCTTCATCGTACCCAAAAAGAGCGGTGGGTCACGGCCAATCCTAGATCTGCGCGTTTTGAACCGCTGTCTGCACAGGCTGCCGTTCAGAATGCTCACGCAGAGGCGCATTCTCCAATGCATTCGTCCTCAGGATTGGTTTGCAGCCATAGACCTGAAGGACACGTATTTCCATGTCTCCATTCTTCCACGCCACCGCCAATTTCTGCGGTTTGCGTTCGAAGGTCGTGGCAGTACAAGGTCCTCCCCTTCGCGCTCTCTCTGTCTCCGCGGGTCTTCACCAAACTCGCGGAGGGTGCCCTAGCGCCCCTTCGGATCGCGGGCATTCGCATACTCAATTATCTCGACGACTGGCTGATTTAGCTCACTCGCGGGAGCAGTTGATTATGCACAGGGACAAGGTGCTTCGGCATCTCCGCCTACTGGGGCTTCAGGTCAACCGAGAAAAGAGCAAACTCGCCCCCGTGCAGAGGATTTCTTTTCTCGGGATGGAGCTGGACTCGATCACCATGGTAGCGCACCTCTCTGAGGAACGCGCTCGCCTGTTGCTGAACTGTCTGAGGGAGCTCGACAGCAAACTAGTGGTCCCACTGAAGTTCTTTCAGAGGCTCCTGGGGCATATGGCATCCGCAGCCGCCGTCACGCCGCTCGGGTTGCTCCATATGAGACCACTTCAGCACTGGCTTCACGATCGGGTCCCCAGACGCGCATGGCACGCGGGCACACACCGGGTCTCGGTTACTGCGTGTGTCGCCGCGCCCTCAGCCCTTGGAACGACCCCTCGTTCCTACAGGCCGGTGTGCCTCTAGGACAGGCGTTCAGCCATGTTGTTGTTTCAACAGATGCTTCCAACACGGGTTGGGGGGCCGTGTGTCGCGGGCATGCGGCTGCGGGCCTGTGGAAGGGTGCCCAGCTGCATTGGCATATCAATCGCCTAGAGCTGTTGGCTTTGTTCCTCGCTCTCCACCGCTTTTTACCGGTGCTGGAGCGGCAACACGTGCTGGTCAGGACGGACAGTATGGCGGCGGCGGCGTATATCAACCGCATGGGGGGTATGCGCTCTCACCGCATGTCTCAGCTCGCCCGCCGTCTGCTCCTCTGGAGTCACCCGCGGCTGAAATCGCTGCGCGCCATTCACGTTCCAGGCACGCTCAATCGTGCAGCCGATGCGCTCTCACGACAGCTGGTACGCCCTGGAGAATGGAGACTCCACCCCGAGTCTGTTCAGCTGATATGGGCGCGATTCGGGGAGGCCCAGATCGATCTGTTTGCTTCCCCCGAGAACGCTCACTGCCAGTTGTTTTTTCCCTGACCGAGGGCTCTCTCGGCACGGATGCACTGGCCCACAGCTGGCCTCGGGGCATGCGCGAGTATGCGTTTCCCCCAGTGAGCCTGCTCGCGCAGTTTCTGTGCAAGGTCAGGGAGGACGAGGAACAGGTTCTGCTAGTTGCGCCCCTTTGGCCCAACCGGACCTGGATATCAGAGCTCTCACTCCTCGCGACGGCCCTCCCCTGGCGGATCCCTTTGAGAGAGGACCTACTCTCTCAGGGACAGGGCACCATCTGGCACCCTCGCCCCGATCTTTGGAACCTCCACGTGTGGTCCCTAGACGCAAGGAAGACTTAGGTAACCTACCGACTGCGGTGGTTAATACCATCACTCAGGCTAGAGCCCCCTCCACGAGGCGCGCCTACGCCCTGAAGTGGAGTCTATTCACTGAATGGTGCGTCTCTCGCAGAGAAGACCCCCGAAATTGCCAGATTAGTGTTGTGCTCTCTTTCCTTCAAGAGAAGTTGGACAGCAGGCTGTCGCCCTCCACTCTCAAGGTTTACGTGGCCGCCATCTCCGCTTATCATAACGCGGTAGCTGGCGGCACCGTGGGAAAGCATAACCTTGTCATCCAGTTCCTTAGGGGTGCTAGATGAATTAATCCATCTCGCCCCCCTCTCATGCCCTCTTGGGACTCGTTCTCACGAGTTTGCGATCCGATCCCTTTGAGCCACTCGAATCAGTATCTCTAAGATTTCTGTCCCTGAAGACAGCTCTGCTGGTTGCGTTGGCCTCCATCAAGAGGGTCGGGGACCTGGAGGCATTTTCGGTCAGTGACTCATTCCTGGAATTCGGGCCGGATTACTCTCACGTCATCCTGAGACCCCGCCCCGGTTATGTGCCCAAGGTTCCTACCACCCCCTTTAAAGATCAGGTAGTGAACCTGCAAGCGCTGCCCCCGGAGGAGGCAGACCCAGCCCTTTCTTTACTTTGTCCAGTTCGCGCTCTGCGCATTTATGTGGACCGTACTCAGAATTTTAGATCATCTGAGCAGCTCTTTGTCTGTTATGGCGGTCGGCAGCAGGGAAGTGCCGTATCGAAACAAAGATTATCCCACTGGATTGTGGATGCCATTTCACTCGCTTATTCGAGTCGAGGTCAGCCGTGTCCCCCGGGAGTACGTGCACACTCCACTCGGAGCGTTGCATCCTCTTGGGCGCGTGCACGCGGCGCCTCTCTAACAGACATCTGTAGAGCTGTGGGCTGGGCGACACCCAACACATTTGCAAGGTTTTACAATCTGCGAGTGGAGCCGGTTTCCTCAAGGGTATTAGGTAACCCTTTGGTGATTGAGGAAACAACTCGGTAGGGTGTTGAAACACGCTTGCTGCGCCATTCTCCCTAACACGGAGGTACGTGCGCCTTTTTATCTGTCAGTAAAGTTCCCCATCAGGTGAGCCCTGCAGATTCCTCCGTGGCCCCCAGCACTGACTCAGCAGAGGAGTCACTTGCTGGCCCAATACGTTGTAGGTCTGCCCGCTAGTCAGCCCGCGTTTTGGGTATAGGTGCCTGGTATGCGTGATCCCCACTAGGCGATCCCATATGCTTATTCCGCCACGGTTAAGTCCCCCCCCCTGGGCGGACCCGTGTCTTCCCTCTCTGCTAACCACTCTTTTGCTATGCGTACTCCCCCTTTTTAGGGCTAGTCCATATGTTAATTCTGCCATCTATGCCCCCCTTGGGTAACGGATGGCCTCCGCAGCGTCCTCCCTATCGGGATTGTACACTTCCCAACGTACTGTCGTATTTCCTAGAATTATCTAGATGCTCAAGACTTCCCAAAAAATATATCTAAATCCGTAAAACTTCTGTTGAAGTAGGATAAATTAAGGCCAGGGACACGTTGGAGGACCGCGCCTCCCATGATGTGGGTGCGTCACGCTTGCTTGACTATCCCCTCATTGGGGGCGTTGGTAAGGTGCAGTCATTATGGCGCTTTCCATACTTCTCCCATTTCGTGGATTACAATCAATCCACTCTATGGCACTGAAGTTCCCCAACCGAAGGGGAACGTTCGAGGTTACAGAAGTAACCCTTCGTTCCCCGAGGAGGGGAACGGAAGTGCCATACTCCGTCGCCATAATGACTGTCCCTTAGCTGTTTGAAAGGATCTTCAGCTCAAAAGGATAGCGTCTGCTGGCTTCAGGTGCGCTTATATGCTGGGCTAATTGCCTATGCCGCACACCTGCGCAAGCTTACGCTGCCAATTAATTTCATTCATTGGCCCGTTCAATACTCTAAAGACAAGCGGCTTCTGATCCGAATCCTCCCATTTCGTGGATTTCAATCAATCCACTCTATGGCACTTCCGTTCCCCTCCTCGGGGTACGAAGGGTTACTTCTGTAACCTCGAACGTTCTCTCATTGGCTGCATGTTCTTGTCCTGTTATGTGAGCGCATGACTTGTGTTGTCTCTCTGTCATGCGCTCTCACGTCTGTCTTGTCCCACCCTCCTTGTTAACTCATTATTAGTTAATTGTGTTCACCTGTTTGTGTGTTAATTTTCTACAGTTTATAAACCCCTCACATTTGCTGTCCTGTGCCAGTTCGTCATCACATGTTGTTGTTTGAACCCTTGTCCTGTCGTGTTTCCAGTCCTGTTCCTTACCAGCCAGCCCAGTGAAGTTTGTTTGTGAATGTATTTGTTTTGTTAATGTTTTCCCCCTCGGGGTAGTTTATTTAGCATTTTATTCCTCGCTCCTTTTTACCCATTTCCCCTCACCAACCCTGACAGTTTTTCATATTTATGTAGGCTAGAAAATAATGTTTTGTAATACTTTAATCCTTTATATTTATATCCTATATCTATTCTTATTATATCCTATATAAATCCTGAATATTTAATTTTTTTCATTTGTAAAGATATTTGCCTATTGCTCTCTTGTGCATATTAAGTAGTGTGTAAGCAAGGTGCAACTCTGCGCCGGAGTTTAGACCAGGTTTGTTTTGGTCTAATGAAAAATCTATTTTAGTTTCTCAAAATAAACGCCTTGCTTTTTAGACCAGAGCGCCTATGGACGCACATATGAGCGCTAATGCATTTACTATTTAAACAGCGTAGCGCAACGGCTCAAAACGACTCTTGCTCCAAGCTGATACTACCAAACAAGTATTGCGCCGCGCCGAGTGTATGGTAGGGCCTTAAATCTTTCAAAATCTCAGCAGAGCATCATTAAGTAACTCCACAAACAGCATCTTTACCTATTAACAACCTGTTTGGCCTTATTTGTGCCACACTCTACAAAATTACATACAGTGATAATATTAAGAATTAAGTAATTTTTTACAAAAAAAAAAAACACTTTTTGTGTTTAAGCTGTCACCATTGAGGAGAACAGTAGCTGCTTTACTTGGACTCTGACTTGATAATTAATGTTAGGTTCTCTTTGTTTGCCAAATATTGTATGAAAATAACAATTGTGCTCTGAATAATTAACTCTGTGGTGGTTTAGTCACTGGTCAAATCAGTAAAATTGGTTTTGACCTATTAAGTTTAAATAATGTTGTATCACAAAAGGAGCACTGTATTAAGAAAATGAAGCTCACCAATACTTTTATCAGATCATAAAACACATTGAACACTTAAAACACATAGACATAAAGAATCAGAGTATGCTTCTCAACTATGGTCAGTTTATTTTTATTTTTTTTCCCTCCTTACAGTGCATGCTGGGAACTATGGATGAATTTCGTATGATTGTCTTAACATGCACTACAGCCAAAAATAAATAAAACTCTAACCACTGTTGAGATAGAACCGCTGATTATTGATGTCTGTGTCTCTGAATTGTTTCAGATGTTCAGTTTGTTTCAAAAATATATATAAAACCACAGTTGAGGACCATTCTCCAAATAAACACTGCATTTAGTTTCTTATGTGATAAACCATCATTGAAATATAATTTGCAAAGTCAAATATAATCTCTTATACTCTTACTCTTGTCAAGAATAAGATTCAATACAGGATCAGTCAGCTTGATCACATTTGTTCTTTTTTATACTTGTCAGAGCAACTGTTAGAAATCGAGTCCAAGTATATCAAACACTTTTTTCCATGGTGGTGATGTCAGGGTAACAAAAAAAAATATTATTTTATTATTATTTTATTTTTTTTTGTAAAATGTAAAGAACTAAAACAGTTAATGGGGTATATGCCGAAGCATGCTAATAGGACTTTTAATTTTACTTTTAATTGAGCTTCTGCGTTAGCCTGCCGTTTCTGACAGGCGCGTGCGAGTAATCAGCTTTTTGTCTCATTTTACGCTTGAGCAACTAAATAAATGCTACAGTTTATTTAACTTAATGTATTTTAATGACATTACAACATCGATGCTGTATAAGGAACCGTATAAAATAAAAAAACGTTCACAATAACAGGTCACCGGAAGTGTATCAGCATGGGAACAGCACTAGCTTATCATATACCCTAGTCTCAATAAATCTCATACAAACTTGTGTGAACATCTGACAGAAATAAAGTCAATCAAGTAAGCAATGAGCGTAGCTGCTGCTGCTTCCCTTCTGTTTCTGTTTAACAGCAGGTGTTCATCATCAGTCCTCAATCATCACTTAATTAACCCCATCATTGTCTCATTAACTTTAACTCTGCTGCTAAATTTTGCTCAATTTAGAGAGAGACCAAATGTTCTCTGAACTGAGTAAATTTTACTCTGTGGATTTTGCTGTGATTTATATATATATATATATATATATATATATATATATATATATATATATATATATATATATATCTTTTGTTTGCTTAAAATAAGTTTTTACCTTGCTTCTTTCTTAATATCATGTTTCATCAAGGATTATCCTGACCAAATGTAGAGACAAAAGACCAGAGAAAACATGTTTTGTAAAGTAATGAATCTTTTATAAATATTTATAATTGTTTGGTAAAAGTAGCACAAGAATATGCTGATCAATTATACCAGTAATTTCATAATATAATTTGAAGAACAAAATAACCATTGAGTCACATTTCAGTATCAGTCAAACTGTCATTCGTAAAGTCAGGAGCTTCACCATCCTGCATAGAGGAGATTGTAAATGTACTTAAGACTTACCACTATTTTGATGTCCTCTAGAAGCTGCTCTTCATCTGCACTGCCTCTGCAGAATGGCTCCACATTTTATAGTTTGGTGCTCCTCCCCATGAAATAAAAAAGACTTTCACTTTCATTTTTTTTTCCCTCCAGGAAATCAAGCTGTCATAAGTGGCTTGACATTAACAGATGTGTTTAGCTGTAATTGTGCCATAAACTTTTAATAATAATAATCATAAAAATAATACATTTTATTTAATAATGCTAATGCTTTTCTAAGACCCAAAGTGCTTACAAGACAGTAAAAGACAACAAAACACAGTAAAATAATAAACAATACAGTAAAAAACACAGTAATAATAAAAATATTACAAATTAAAAACAGTCCTAAAAAGATGAGCTTTAAGTAGCTTCTTAAAACAGTCCAAGGAACCAGCATTTCCAATGGTGCAGCACTGTAAAAAAGGTCCGTAATTTCAACAGTAAAAAACTGTAAAAATGCTACAGTACAAATCCGTAACCTGGTTAACGGTATGTTTCCTTAATATATACGGCGAATAACCGTAAATTGACTTTCCCCAGAATTCCCTGCATGGCACAAAACTTTTTATGCATTTGTTTGACATTAATATGAATCTTTTTAGTTGTTTCCCCATTAGTTATGTACATTAGAGATGTATGTTACATCTAATGTTGATAAACAATGTTTATTTCATGGCTTTAATTTTATGCGTGTTAACATACTGGTGTTTAGTAGCTGTGTGAATGGCACTGAGCACCTTCTATATGTTGATACTCTTTTCTACTTGTGGGAAAAGTTGATTGTGATGAGGATTGGCTTATTATGTAACTTCCTTACCACCACCAGCATGTAGGTGTGCTAACGTGTCTAACTGTGTAACAAAAGATGTGCAGATGTTGATCATTCAAAATACAGACATATTACCTCTATAAATTAATAAAATGCAGTAATTTACCGTAAAAATGAAAAATTACTTTTACGGTTTTTACCGTGTTTTTAACGGTAAAGTACTGGCAACCACAGCTGCCGTTTTTTTACCGTAAATTTTACGGATTTGTTTTTTACAGTGTGAGTTTGCAACGAGGCTGAAACAGCGTAGGACCCCAGGCAGAGCATAGACAGCAAGAGGCAGAGGAAATAGATATCAAGTCACAAATGTACCCTGAAGCATGAACTGCTTTATATGTTAAAATCAATGTCTTAAAATCAATACGAGACTTGACTGGGAGCCAGTGAAACTGTTGAAGTACAGGAGTGATGTGAAAACAAGATGATGTATGTCAACACACGTGCAGCTGAATTTTGGATGTATTGTAAAATCTTGAGATAATTAGCTGGTAACCCTCCAAGCAGAGAATTGCAAAAATCCAAACGAGACGTGATTAAAGCATAGACAAGTCTTTTCAGCAGGCCTCTAGAGGAGAGGACGTATGGGGGCTATATTTTGAAGATGATAAAAGGCCATTTTAGTTACATGTTTAAAATGAGGCTTCAGACTAAGCTCAGACAACACCAAGGACAAGACCAAGATTATGCGCCTGCGAGGATGGTGATAAGACTGACCCATCAACTGTCAACGCTAATTCACTACACCTCTTGATGTTAGAAGGAGTGCCAAGCAATAAAATCTTGTTTTTTTTAACTATTCAGTTTAAGCAAATTTTACTGGATACATGCTTTAATTTTAACTAAGCAAGCGTTAAGCAATGACATTGAAGCCGATAAATTGGGTGAAGTGCTAATATTGATCTGCATGTCATCGGCATAGCAATGACATATCTAATACCAAATTTCTTGCAGCATTTGTCCATGAGGCAACATACCATTTACTAAAGAGATGTGGACCAAGTACTGACCGTTGATAGACACCATGATATAAAGGAACAGTGCGCGATCTGTGACCCCCACATAGATAAACTGTGAACGTCCCATCTACACCAACCCAGTTATGAAGTCTGTCTAAAAGTATGCCGTGAGAAATTGTATCAAAAGCTGCAGTTAAGTCCAAAGGCACTCCAAACATTAGACTGTATCAGCTGGCTTATCAATTATGTTTTATTGTAGAATGGCTAAATGAAGATCCAAACTTAGTTTGGCTTGATCTTGAATCCTCTCAGTCTAAATACCCTTTAAAAAACTTACTATTTGCTCTCAATCCCAAATTGAAAAGAACATTATACCACAGTCCCTTAGTGCATAACACTCTTAAGGCATGGCGTTTCATCCAAAGATTGGAAGATAGAATTGACACAACATCCCCTCTTCTACCAATTTTAAATAACTCAGAGTTCTTGCCAAGTACTCTAGATCATGGCTTTATCTTTGGCCAGCCTGTGGTATATGTATAATGGATAATCTTTTTGAGGAGGGAAACCTACTGCCTTTGAAACTATTGTTTCAAAATTTTATTTGCCAAGACATTTCTTCAGATTCCTGTAAATTAAAGACTACATATTTAAGAACACCACACTTACTTCTAAATACTCATTTACAGTAATTGAAAAAAAATTCTATTAAATCCCATTAAACAAAAACTGATTTATTTTTTCTATAAGTCCTCTTAAACACTGTCTGTAACTCCCATCGCAAATCAATTTGGGGAAAAGAGCTTGGGGTTTATATTTTGGAAGAAGAATGGGAGGGCTTGGTCTCTAGCCAATAAGCTTTCAGTTTGCAATAGGGCCAGAGCCATTCAACTCAGGATCCTTCATAGAATTCATATCGCACCTCAAATATAGGGAATTATATTCATTGCATATGGGACTGTCAGGTGATTCAGGCCTACTGGAACAGAATTGTAGCCCAAATAAACAACATTTTTAGTCTGGACATAGATATAGACCCTTTGTCCCTTCTCCTGGGTTTTCCCTGCAAACTAATCAGGAACAAGTATGAACAACGACTCTTCTGCCTGTTAACTTTTGCTGCCAGGAAAAACATTTTGATGTCATGGATCAATGAAAAGCCCCCTTCCATTAAAGGATGGCATTCAATAACTCAAGAGATTATTCCCCTGGATTACTTAACATGTCTTAGCCACTCCACAACTGATACATTTATTCGCACTTGGACACCATATCTGGACAATATAAACCTTGCTTTATATGACATTTTGAAACTCAGAATGACATAATGTCCATATAGACATTCATTCATGTGTATTCTGTTTTCATCATTCTCACTCTTCCTGCCATATTGTAATGTTGGTAACATAACAGCTTATGGCTTTGGTCATATGTATATTTTAGTATATGCAGTTATGTTTTGTGTCAGGCATTTTATGTTGTGTTTGTATTTTTGTTTTGTGTATGTCTAAATAGAAAAAAACTAATAAAAACATGTTTAAAAAAGTCCAAAGGCACTATATGTATTTATATTACTTTAAATGTGGTATTTATTATATTGTCTTGAATTGTATTGTATATAAAGTTGACCATACTGATGTCAAAGTTAAGGACCCATTAATCTGAAATTACATTGAACCTCTTCACAGGTGTCAAATCTAGTTCCTTAAGGGCTGCAGCTCTGCAAAGTTTAGTTCCATTCCTGCTTCTCACCATGATCCACATTATTATAATGTGTATATGTCTGTTTCAAATCATGTGTACAGAATATGTTTGGGAAACAGCGTATATTTATCACTATGGAGCGCATCTGACAGTCTACATGAATTGGCAGTTTTGAGGATTGCAATGGAAAGGTAGAAAGTCCCGCCATTTTTATATTTATTCCAAAGTGTTTTCATGCCTAAATAAAATGAAAGCACAGAACAGATTCCTATAATAGCAGGTGGTTCGGCGGTATGAGTTGTGTATAGTGAGGATCAACTCTTTAATGTCTATTGCCATCCTTCATAGAAAGATTCAAAATATGGTAGAATTATGGAAGATCTTTACAGGATGATAGCGGGATAAAATTGTAAAATACGGGAGGATCCTGGGAAAAACGGGAGGTTTGATAGATGTGTCAGTGGGCAGTATTTCATCAGCAATCAGTGGACAACACTCATTTTGACTACTGATAAATCATGTTTTAATGATAAAAGTACCTGCAGAAGTGTAAAATGTTTTGTTTTTAGCAAGACAACATTCATAAAAGTTAAAGTATATCAGATTCTTATTGTGTGTATGTGTGTGTTTTAGTGAGCATGTGTATGTCAGTAGTTTCTGTTGAGTAAAAATGGTTTATAGCTGGTGGGTCAAAAATTACCCAAAGGACAATCATACTCTAAATGTGTACAGCTTTCATAAAAATAAAAAAATGATAGATTTTTTTTAACTAATGTTGGGCTCATTTTATAAAAAGTCATCAAGCTTTTAAATAAAAAAATCATTGCTAAAAATTGCTCGTGTCTAATCATTGCTGTTAAAATTGTATAATAATAGTAATTGCCATAAAGAATGTTTTTTCTTTCTGATTGCTCTGTTTTGTTAAACACAATATTTTAAACATGCTTTGCAAAGCCCATGCTGGCTTTTTGTAGGCACTGAGTGCTACAGAAAGCCCACACCAAATCAAAACAAGACCAGTGCATGCAAACCAGACCAGTCACCTGACAGAAAGCAGGAAACGGTATACAGAGAGCAGAGTCTCTGATGCTCAGATAAATAGACATGTAATTATAGATGCAGATTTGCATCACGGGCAGGGCTTCTGTCTGCCTGATGACTCTAGCTTTATTGGTAAATGGCTAACATGAGTTTTATTGTGAGAACAGCTGTTTTATGCTTTAGGAAGGCTGAAAAATGGCATATATTTGTTCAGCGCCATGTCCACTAGATCCTTTCAGTGGTGCACCAGCTCTGTGAATTCATCAACTCCTCCAAAAACTATACCTGGATGATGGAGGCCTTAAGCAGTGCTTTAGACTTAGCCAAACCCAAATTGATGAGCTGTTGTCTGCTGTCAGTGATACAAACCTTTTTTTCTAAATTTTATTTCACAAGGGAACACAACATAAAGAGGACACATGAATCCAGTTTCATATAAACTAGTAAATTTCTTACAACAAAAATAATTAAACTATTCACGTGTCATATTCATTCATTTTCTTGTCGGCTTAGTCCCTTTATTAATCCGGGGTCGCCACAGCGGAATGAACCGCCAACTTATCCAGCAAGTTTTTATGCAGCGGATGCCCTTCCAGCCGCAACCTATCTCTGGAAAAATTCATGTGTCATAATTACACAAAAATGAATAAAAAAATCTAAACTTAGGTTTTCCAACAAATCCAACACTAACCTAAGACTAATAAACCCAACAAATAAAGCACAATAAAGTAAGACTTAAACAAGGAAACATGGCAGGAAATTAAAATAAAATAGAATAAAGCTTGGTGGCTGGCAGTGAAGGCTCCTCTCTTTCCACTCAAAGTCGATTTATATTGTGACAATACAGAAACTTTCTGTACTGCCCCTATTTTGTGTTTACTTCCTTTGTCACTGACTTTTATAATAAGTTCATCCCCATTGAATGCTACAACCAATTACGATGATGTGAAATTATATAAAAGGTTTATTTTTTTCTTCGGGGAGAGAGTTCTGACCTCCAGTGTGGGAGTGGTGTTTGCGTCACCAAGTTGCGTGGCGGGTGTGGCTCTGCCTGGGTCTGAGGAATCTGAGGAAGAGATGCGGCGATGCTCAAGTTTTCACTGACTTGTCCTTTATAGCCACCGTAATACCAAGTTTCCTGGTAATTGCTGACGAGTGCCAGTCTTACGTTACCTTCGTGTTGCAAAGTTACTGGTGTCGATGTGTTAGGACACCTCCGAAAACGGCTGCCTGTTCATCATTTCTGTCCGTTCTGCCAAGTCACCTGCCAGCCAGTAAACTGCTGACGTGTAACCTCCTGACACCACCACTGCAAGTCGCTTGGGTCAGTTTCACTCATACACTTACATACATACAATCTCCACCCAACCTCCCTTTATTTTCATTTAATTAGATATTTGAGAAAATTGAAAAGTTTTGTTTATTTACTTCTTGGTGCATTTGTTGTTGTTTTTTGAGGGGAATCTTGTTTTGGGTTACTTAAAATGATTGTAGGATATTGACTATATAAATATTTATTTTTTGGTAATGTTGTTACTTGTAGTTGTATTTGCCATTTAAATTAGTTCATTAAATCTTTCTAAGTGGAATCCGATTTTCTTGTTTTTATTTCGTATGGTTCTATGTTACTGTATGTAACGGAGGGTCTTGTATAAGTTTTGTTTTCGCTATCCTGGGTAATTAATTATAGTTAGATTTATTTGTGGCAAGGTTTAAAACTTGTCTGGCACCCGAAATCATGTTTAAAACTTGTTAATATATGTATGTTATATATAATATATAATTATTATTATTATATTTTATTTTTTTGTGCCCTAGGGTGACTACACTGTTAAAAATTGTCCCGTTAAAAAACAGTAAAATACTGGCAGCTGCAGTTGCCAGCAATGTACTGTTATTTTACAGTATGTTGCTGTAAAAATACATGGACTACATTGATTTACACAATACTCAAGTGAACTCATTTTGCTCACTGAAAGCAACTGCCTCAACTTGGTCAACTGCTGAATGAGTTTATGAAGTAATGTGCTATATATGCTTAGAAGCATACTTATAATGATAACTTATTTTAGTTAATTAGAAAAGTTTGGTTTAACTCTAATGTCTTATTTTTCACAACAGCACACATACACGTACATCTGGAATCACCAGAGAGATTCTGACTGCATCAGCAATTAAACAGCCGCTGTCTTTAAATAGAGAAACATGCAGAATAACATCAGCAGTTCATTGTTCATCTTTAACTCATACACTGGCTCTACTCTCCTCCACAACGGTGACACACAGAAGAAATTAGCTTCAGGTTTTACAGTAAAATACTGTTTTTTCCTTGATTTAACAGTAATCTACTGGCAGCTGTGGTTGCCAGCAATATACTGTTTTTTAACAGTCTACTTCCGTAGTGTAAATTAACAGTATATTACTGTTAAAATACATTTTACACTGTGTTTTTACCTCTCACACCTTTAACCCTTTAAACCCCAGAGCATATACTTCAGTTTTTATTGAAGTGTCCACACTACTGAGTGTTCAAGAAACATGTAGCAAAGCTGAAGTAAATTCATTAATTAACTGACTAATTAAATGATAATTGAGGATTAACAATGAACAAATGAAGAAATACTGAAGGGAAAAAACAAGAACAGAACATACAAAACTTTAGTCACAGCTTTATAATGAAATAACCTGAAAAACAACAAATGATTAAATCATTTAAATGATCAGCGGATGATTAAACAACTCTACAAACATCTTCACCAGCTACACTTATTACTTAATACATGTATTTTTGTATAACATCTACTAAAGTTCTTCTTGAGAAAAAGTTAAAGTTTTACGTCACCATCATGGAGAACAGAGTTTGCTTTAGTTGGGCTCTTAGCCCTGTCATTTTTAACATTTATATATCGTGGCTACTGCAATTGTTAAGAACTTTGTTTAAAAAGCTCTTTTGTTGTTGTAAGCCAGCCAAAAACCTAAATAAGATCTGGTGATGTTCATGTTGCTATTAAATGGCAGAGTCTGTTCTCATTTAGTATAATAAAATTTACTGCTCCTATTCAATGTTAAATCTATTATTTTACATTATATGTCTTTATATGGCAATGATTTCTGGAAGTTTTTAAGAATATCTCGGTCAATAACACTGCTCTATGGTGTAAATCACACTCAAAGAGACATCAATAATCAGCATATGAACCTCAATAATGGTGACGACTAACAAAATTAACAGTTTAACTCACAAACAGGCAACTGAAAGTCTAAACATAAACAACAGCAG